>NW_025228154.1:113280-152772 GCF_018294505.1 Triticum aestivum | reverse complement strand
AAAAAAAATTAGGGTTAGTTCATCATATCCGAACCAATCTGAGCCTTTGCATAATCTTTTTAGGGTTTTGCTTTGTTGAATTTGCGGTTGCATCGTCGTGTCTAGTTGCTGGTCTTAGAGTCTAGTCTTTTAGAGTTTCGAGTTCTGGTCATAAGTTGTCACGCCGCCGCCGCACCATCATCATCGCCCCTGCCATCTACCACCACCGCTTATCCGCCACCGCTCCGAATCCGTATCCATATACCACCACCAATCCGTGTCCATATACCACCACCGATCCATATCCATATACTACCACCGCTGCCATATACCACCACCATATATCCACCACCAATCCGAGTTCCTTGCATATTAGGTTTGTTTTCGAGATCCATCTAGATTCCGATTCGTGTTTCCTTGCCGGAGTCGGGTAGCCACGCTCCGTTTAGGCCCAAAATTTTTCGAAAAAGCATTTTTCGAAAAAATTTCTGGCTATCCTATTTTTAGGTGCTTCTGAGTGTTTTGAGACAGGTGCCATTATAGGAAGTTTTTTTGACCCGTTTCCAGTTTTTGGGTCCGGGCAGTCGAAAAAAAAAAATTGGTCGAAAAAATTTCGTGCCCATCCTGTCCGTTTGAGCTAGGAAGAGTTTTGAGACACTCGCCATTATAGTGATTTTTCGCAAAAAAAAAGCAGCGCAAAAAAAAGGAGCGCAAAAAAAAGAGCGAAAAAAAAATTCAGAGTGTGCTTTTCCCTTGTTTACGTGCCGCGCCGTGATTTTGTTGGTGTTCTAGGCTCGCGTCTCTAGCACAGTCTAGCCTAGGACCAGCACAGTACCGTCGTTGAGCGTTTATTCAACTTTGCATCTCTGAATTGATTATTGCTGACCCTTTTTGCTACCATACTATAAGCCTTCCCAGCTCCACATACATCTACGTCGTGTGTTTGACTCTCCCTGGTAATCGCTCTATCCAAGCTTTGAGAGTTTTTGACTACAACGGTTGCCGATCACCGGCTGCTGCTGGCTAAGAACTGGTAAGAATTTGAGATTTGCTTGACGGATTTGTGATACACCACCATCACTTCTTAGTAGTCTGTAGGATCATATTCTTGTGTGTTTCTATTGCTGCTAACCATGCCAGGATCACAAGCCGACGAGATTGACTGGGAGAACTTATCGAACAAGGAGCTTCATGATAAGTTTCAGCAAATGATGACTGAATAGGTACAAGATGTGCTGAACAATTTTGAAGAGGCCATGGAGAAGATCACTGGCCTTAAGAAGACGTTCGAAACAAAGCTCGATAACAGATTTAATGAACTGCTTGCGCGTCTTCCACCACCGGCTGCACCTGTCGCACCTCTGCAACAACAACAACTACGCCCCCTTCCGAATCAGTATGGACGAGCACAGCGTGTTCCTATTGAGCCAGGACAAAATTCTGGTGCCGCTGCTACTGCTGTTGGTGTTTCTTTGGCTCCTGCTACTGCTGCTGCTGGTACCCAGGAGGATGATGAGTATGCGGGCGATTATGAGGATGAGGTTGATCAAAATCAGATCTACGAGCAGCCACCAGCACCACCACCAGCAGGTCGACCTCAGGTATATATTCGTAATGGTAGGCCTGCACCACCACCTCAGGTACGAGATGATGTCCATATTCCTAAACTGAAATTGAATATTCCACCATTTGAGGGTAGATATGTTGCTGATATATATCTTACTTGGGAGTTAGAAACTGAACAACGATTTACATGTTTACAATATCCTGAGGAGAGACGAGTTGCTGCTGCCGTTTGTGCTTTCACTAGTTTTGCATGTGTATGGTGGTCTGAACATTGTAGATTATATCCTATTCCAACTACTTGGGCTGCTTTGAAAACTGCTATGCGTACGCGTTGGGTTCCACCATATTATCAACGTGAATTGCTTCAAAAATTGCAGCGTTTAAGACAAGGGAAAAATTCTATAGAAGAATATTATCAGGAATTACAAACTGGCATGATTAGATGTGGTATTGTTGAGGAGAATGAAGCTATGCTTGCACGTTTTCTGGGTGGATTAAATAGAGAGATTCAGACCATTCTAGACTATAAGGAGTATACTAATATCACTCGTTTATTCCATCTTGCTTGTAAAGCTGAACGTGAAGTGCAGGATCGACAAGCATTGGGGCGAACTAACTTTTCTGCAGGCCGACCTTCATCATGGACACCACGTGCATCTTCTACTTCAACTGCACCAGCACCTCCATCCGGTGCCACCTCCAGCCGTGATACAAGAAAACAGGCACAACCACCATTATCTGCCAAGAGCGCACCTGCGGGGCCTGCACAGCGTTCTTCTTCTTCCATGGCAGCAACAGGGCACACAAGTGATATTATTTGTCGTCGTTGTAAGGGAGGAGGTCATTATGCGAGGGAATGCAAATCTCCGCGTGTGATGATTGCTACCGCGGATGGTGGATATGAGTCCGCTAGTGACTATGATGAGGAGACATTGGCTCTTATTACACGTGAAGAACATGGTGGAGATGATTCTGATCATGAGACGCAATACATGGCTCCTGAAGACGCTGACAGGTATGAATGTTTAGTTGCTCAACGTGTTTTGAGTGTGCAGGTCACACAAGCTGAGCAAAATCAGAGGCACAATTTGTTCCATACCAAGGGAGTTGTGAAGGAACGTTCTGTGCGCGTCATAATAGACGGAGGGAGCTGCAACAACTTGGCTAGCATGGAGATGGTGGAGAAGCTTTCTCTCACCACAAGACCACATCCACATCCTTACTACATCCAATGGTTCAACAACAGCGGCAAGGTTAAGGCAACACGTACTGTTCGTGTGCATTTTAGTATCTCTACATATGCTGATTATGTTGATTGTGATGTGGTACCTATGCAAGCATGTTCCTTATTACTTGGTAGACCATGGCAATTTGATAAAAATTCTGTACACCATGGTAGAAACAATCACTATACTCTTGTTCATAAGGATAAAAATATTACTTTGCTTCCTATGACTCCTGATTCCATTTTGAAAGATGATATTAATAGAGCTAATAAAGCACAACAGGAGAAGAATAAGAGTGAAAATCAGATTGTGGCAAAAGAATTTGAGCAACAAATGAAGCCTAATAATAAACCATCTAGTGTTGCTTCTGAAATTAAATTGAAAAGTGCATGTTTATTTGCCACCAAATCTGATATTGATGAGCTAGATTTCAGCAAATCTGTTTGCTATGCTTTTGTGTGCAAAGAGGCATTATTTTCATTCGAGGACGTGCCTTCCTCTTTGCCTCCTGCTGTTACTGACATTTTGCAGGAGTTCGCTGACGTCTTTCCACAAGACGTGCCACCGGGATTACCGCCTATTCGAGGGATTGAGCATCAGATTGACTTAATTCCTGGTGCTTCACTGCCAAACCGTGCACCATACCGTACCAATCCAGAGGAGACGAAGGAGATTATGCGTCAAGTACAAGAGCTTCTCGACAAAGGTTATATACGCGAATCCCTTAGTCCTTGTGCTGTTCCTATTATTCTAGTGCCGAAAAAGGATGGTACATCACGTATGTGTGTTGATTGTAGAGGCATTAATAATATTACTATTCGTTATCGTCATCCTATTCCTAGGCTAGATGATATGCTTGATGAATTGAGTGGCTCTACAATATTCTCCAAAGTTGATTTGCGTAGTGGCTGCCATCAAATTCGTATGAAATTGGGAGATGAATGGAAAATAGCATTTAAAACTAAGTTTGGATTATATGAGTGGTTAGTCATGCCTTTTGGGTTAACTAATGCACCTAGTACTTTCATGAGATTAATGAACGAAGTTTTACGTGCTTTCATTGGACGATTTGTGGTAGTTTACTTTGATGACATATTGATTTATAGCAGATCTTTGGAAGAACATTTGGAACATTTACGTGCTGTTTTTATTGCTCTACGTGATGCACGTTTGTTTGGTAACCTTGGGAAGTGCACCTTTTGCACCGACCGAGTATCTTTTCTTAGCTATGTTGTTACTCCACAGGGAATTGAAGTTGATAAAGCCAAGATTGAAGCTACTGAGAGTTGGCCGCAGCCCAAAACGGTCACACAAGTGAGGAGTTTTCTTGGCCTCGCTGGATTCTATAGGCGTTTTGTGAGAGATTTCAGCACCATTGCTGCACCTCTCAATGAGCTTACAAAGAAAGATGTGCCTTTTCTTTGGGGTACCGCACAGGAAGAAGCCTTCACGGTATTGAAAGATAAGTTGACACATGCTCCTTTACTCCAACTTCCTGATTTTAATAAGACTTTTGAGCTTGAATGTGATGCTAGTGGAATTGGATTAGGAGGTGTGTTATTACAAGATGGCAAACCTGTTGCATACTTTTCTGAAAAATTGAGTGGGCCTAGTCTGAATTATTCTACTTATGATAAAGAATTATATGCTCTTGTTCGGACTTTAGAAACATGGCAACATTATTTATGGCCCAAAGAATTTGTTATACATTCTGATCATGAATCTTTGAAACATATTAAAAGTCAAGCTAAACTGAATCGTAGACATGCTAAATGGGTTGGATTCATTGAGATTTCCCTTATGTCATTAAAGACAAGAAGGGAAAAGAAAATGTCATTGCTGATGCATTGTCTCGTCGCTATACTATGCTTTCACAACTTGACTTCAAAATATTTGGTTTGGAGACCATCAAAGATCAATATGTGCATGATGCTGATTTTAAAGATGTAATGCAGAATTGTAAAGAAGGAAGAATGTGGAACAAGTTTGTTGTTAACGATGGATTTGTGTTTCGTGCTAACAAGCTATGCATTCCAGCTAGCTCCGTTCGTCTTTTGTTGTTGCAGGAGGCGCATGGAGGAGGATTAATGGGACACTTTGGCGTGAAGAAGACGGAGGACGTACTTGCTACACATTTCTTTTGGCCAAAGATGAGACGGGATGTTGAGCGTTTTATTGCTCGCTGCACTACATGTCAAAAAGCTAAGTCACGACTCAATCCTCATGGTTTATATATGCCTTTGCCTGTACCTAGTGTTCCTTGGGAGGATATATCTATGGACTTTGTTTTAGGTTTACCTCGAGCAAAGAAGGGGAGGGATAGCATATTTGTTGTCGTGGATAGATTCTCGAAAATGGCACACTTTATACCATGTCATAAAAGCGATGATGCTGTTAATGTTGCTGATTTGTTCTTTCGTGAAATTATTCGCTTGCATGGTGTGCCAAATACTATTGTTTCAGATCGTGATACTAAATTTCTTAGCCACTTTTGGAGATGTTTATGGGCTAAGTTGGGGACTAAACTGCTCTTTAGTACTACTTGTCACCCCCAAACTGATGGACAAACTGAAGTAGTCAATAGAACGTTGTCTACTATGCTTAGGGCTGTTTTGAAGAGCCTCTTCCATCTTCGGAGAAGGTTAATTTTGATGCTAAACAACGTGCTGAATTGATTTTAAAAATGCATGAGTTAACTAAGGAAAACATTGAGCGTATGAATGCTAAATATAAACTTGCTGGAGATAAGGGTAGAAAACATGTTGTGTTTGCACCTGGAGATCTTGTTTGGTTACATTTGCGTAAGGATAGATTTCCTGATTTGCGCAAATCAAAGCTAATGCCACGTGCTGATGGTCCCTTTAAGGTGTTAGAGAAAATAAATGATAATGCATATAAACTTGAGCTGCCTGCAGATTTTGGGGTTAGTCCCACTTTTAACATTGCAGATTTGAAGCCTTATTTGTGTGAGGAAGATGAACTTCCGTCGAGGACGATTTCATTTCAAGAAGGGGAGGATGATGAGGACATCAATACAATTGTTACACCCACAGCCCCTGCTGCTATACATACTGGACCAATTACTAGAGCTCGCGCACGCCAACTAAATTACCAGGTACTTCCGTTTCTTGGTAATGATTCTAATGTTCATGAGAATATGATGCTGCCTAAATTGGATACATTTGTTTTGCTTACAAATGAAGGGCCTAGCTTGGAGAAGGATGAACATTGGAGCAAGAACAAGCATGGAGATGATGGCATGCGCAAGGGGAACAAGAACGGAGTTACAAGTGATGATTTCAGGACTTTGAAGCCACCATAATGGGTGCATGAAGCCTTGGACGAAATATACAAGATGCCACTTCATAAATTTCGTCCCGAGCCTATTTTAGGTGCTGCGTCACCTTATTATTGGGCCAGGCCCATGTAATTTCGAAATACATAAGTATAGGCTATTTTTAGAGTCCGTATGTGTGGGGAAACAAGAGATAGGGTTAATGTCGGACCCCTCCACCAAGGGCCACGAAATTCCCCCCTCTTCCTCCATATATACAGCCCTTAGGGCATCGTTTAGACTTTGAGTTTTGTTTAGATTAAAAGTTCGCCATAGCTGCAACTTCGCGTACTTCGTTTGTGTTCAACGACCAGACAAAGGCGTCACAGAACCCCACCTTGATCAATAAAGCTTTCATCTTATATTCGCAATATCCAGATTGCAATCTTAGTTTCTTGCTTGTTCTTCGTTTGCTCGCAGGAAACAGACCCTCGTGGTCAGGTTGATCGTGCTCCGGCGTGGTCAATAATCTCTCGGAGTTGGTTTAGCGATTGCTAAGGCGCGACGTCCTCGCACGTTCGTAGTCGGATCGTCAAAGTCGACTTCCACCAAAGCGAAATCCACCATCTCATCGAAAGATGGGACACCTTTGCCTCTATCAGGTCCGAAATCAACCCTATCTCTTGTTTCCCCACACATACGGACTCTAAAAATAGCCTATACTTATGTATTTCGAAATTACATGGGCCTGGCCCAATAATAAGGTGACGCAGCACCTAAAATAGCCTCGGGACGAAATTTATGAAGTGGCATCTTGTATATTTCGTCCAAGGCTTCATGCACCCATTATGGTGGCTTCAAAGTCCTGAAATCATCACTCGTAACTCCGTTCTTGTTCCCCTTGCGCATGCCATCATCTCCATGCTTGTTCTTGCTCCAATGTTCATCCTTCTCCAAGCTAGGCCCTTCATTTGTAAGCAAAACAAATGTATCCAATTTAGGCAGCATCATATTCTCATGAACATTAGAATCATTACCAAGAAACGAAAGTACCTGGTAATTTAGTTGGCGTGCACAAGCTCTAGTAATTGGTCCAGTATGTATAGCAGCAGGGGCTGTGGGTGTAACAATTGTATTGATGTCCTCATCATCCTCCCCTTCTTGAAATGAAGTCGTCCTCGACGGAAGTTCATCTTCCTCACCCAAATAAGGCTTCAAATCTGCAATGTTAAAAGTGGGACTAACCCCAAAATCTGCAGGCAGCTCAAGTTTATATGCATTATCATTTATTTTCTCTAACACCTTAATGGGACCATCAGCACGTGGCATTAGCTTTGATTTGCGCAAATCAGGAAATCTATCCTTACGCAAATGTAACCAAACAAGATCTCCAGGTGCAAACACAACATGTTTTCTACCCTTATCTCCAGCAAGTTTATATTTAGCATTCATACGCTCAATGTTTTCCTTAGTTAACTCATGCATTTTTAAAATCAATTCAGCACGTTGTTTAGCATCAAAATTAACCTTCTCCGAAGATGGAAGAGGCAACAAATCAATAGGTGCACGAGGTAGGAAACCATACACAACTTCAAAAGGGCACATCTTAGTAGTAGAATGCAATGAACGATTATAAGCAAATTCAATATGAGGCAAGCATTCCTCCCACATTTTCTTATTATTCTTCAAAATAGCCCTAAGCATAGTAGACAACGTTCTATTGACTACTTCAGTTTGTCCATCAGTTTGGGGGTGACAAGTAGTACTAAAAAGCAGTTTAGTCCCCAGCTTAGCCCATAAACATCTCCAAAAGTGGCTAAGAAATTTAGTATCATGATCTGAAACAATAGTATTTGGCACACCATACAAGCGAATAATTTCACGAAAGAACAAATCAGCAAAATTAACATCATCATCGCTTTTATGACATGGAATAAAGTGTGCCATTTTCGAGAATCTATCCACGACAACAAATATGCTATCCCTCCCCTTCTTTGTTCGAGGTAAACCTAAAACAAAGTCCATAGATATATCCTCCCAAGGAACACTAGGTACAGGCAAAGGCATATATAAACCATGAGGATTGAGTCGTGACTTAGCTTTTTGACATGTAGTGCATCGAGCAATAAAACGCTCAACATCTCGTCTCATCTTTGGCCAAAAGAAATGTGTAGCAAGTACGTCCTCCGTCTTCTTCACGCCAAAGTGTCCCATTAATCCTCCTCCATGCGCCTCCTGCAACAACATAAGACGAATGGAGCTAGCTGGAATGCATAGCTTGTTAGCACGAAACACAAATCCATCGTTAACGACAAACTTGTTCCACATTCTTCCTTCTTTACAATTCTGCATTACATCTTTAAAATCAGCATCATGCACATATTGATCTTTGATGGTCTCCAAACCAAATATTTTGAAGTCAATTTGTGAAAGCATAGTATAGCGACGAGACAATGCATCAGCAATAACATTTTCTTTTCCCTTCTTGTGTTTAATGACATAAGGGAAAGTCTCAATGAATTCAACCCATTTAGCATGTCTACGATTCAGTTTAGCTTGACTTTTAATATGTTTCAAAGATTCATGATCAGAATGTATAACAAATTCTTTGGGCCATAAATAATGTTGCCATGTTTCTGAAGTCCGAACAAGAGCATATAATTCTTTATCATAAGTAGAATAATTCAGACTAGGCCCACTCAATTTTTCAGAAAAGTATGCAACAGGTTTGCCATCTTGTAATAACACACCTCCTAATCCAATTCCACTAGCATCACATTCAAGCTCAAAAGTCTTATTAAAATCAGGAAGTTGGAGTAAAGGAGCATGTGTCAACTTATCTTTCAATACCGTGAAGGCTTCTTCCTGTGCGGTACCCCAAACAAAAGGCACATCCTTCTTTGTAAGCTCGTTGAGAGGTGCAGCAATGGTGCTGAAATCTCTCACAAAACGCCTATAGAATCCAGCGAGGCCAAGAAAACTCCTCACTTCTGTGACCGTTTTGGGCTGCGGCCAACTCTCAATAGCTTCAATCTTGGCTTTGTCAACTTCAATTCCCTGTGGAGTAACAACATAGCCAAGAAAAGATACTCGGTCGATGCAAAAGGTGCACTTCCCAAGGTTACCAAACAAACGTGCATCACGTAGAGCAATAAAAACAACACGTAAATGTTCCAAATGTTCTTCCAAAGATCTGCTATAAATCAGTATGTCATCAAAGTAAACTACAACAAATTGTCCAATGAAAGCACGTAAAACTTCGTTCATTAGTCTCATGAAAGTACTAGGCGCATTAGTTAACCCAAAAGGCATGACTAACCACTCATATAAACCAAACTTAGTTTTAAATGTTGTTTTCCATTCATCACCCAATTTCATACGAATTTGATGGTATCCACTACGCAAATCAACTTTGGAGAATATTGTAGAGCCACTCAATTCATCAAGCATATCATCTAGCCTAGGAATAGGATGACGATAACGAATAGTAATATTATTAATGCCTCTACAATCAACACACATACGTGACGTACCATCCTTTTTAGGCACTAGTATAATAGGAACATCACAAGGACTAAGAGATTCGCGTATATAACCTTTGTCGAGCAGCTCCTGTACTTGACGCATAATCTCCTTCGTCTCCTCTAGATTGGTACGGTATGGTGCACGGTTGGGCAGCGATGCACCGGGAATTAAGTCAATTTGATGTTCAATCCCTCGAATGGGTGGTAATCCCGGTGGCACGTCTTGTGGAAAGACGTCAGCAAACTCCTGTATAATGTTAGTGACAGCAGGGGGCAAAGAGGAAGGCACGTCCTCGAATGAAAATAATGCCTCTTTGCACACAAAAGCATAGCAAACAGATTTGCTGAAATCTAGCTCATCAATATCAGATTTGGTGGCCAATAAACATGCACTTTTCAATTTAATTTCAGAAGCAACACTAGATGGTTTATTATTAGGCTTCATTTGTTGCTCAAATTCTTTTGCCACAATCTGATTTTCACTCTTATTCTTCTCCTGTTTTGCTTTATTAGCTCTATTAATATCATCTTTCAAAATAGAATCAGGAGTCATAGGAAGCAAAGTAATATTTTTGTCCTTATGAACAAGAGTATAATGATTGTTTCTACCATGGTGTACATCATTTTTATCAAATTGCCATGGTCTACCAAGTAATAAGGAACATGCTTGCATAGGTACCACATCACAATCAACATAATCAGCATATGTAGAGATACTAAAATGCACACGAACAGTACGTGTTACCTTAACCTTGCCGCTGTTGTTGAACCATTGGATGTAGTAAGGATGTGGATGTGGTCTTGTGGTGAGAGAAAGCTTCTCCACCATCTCCATGCTAGCCAAGTTGTTGCAGCTACCTTCGTCTATGATGACGCGCACAGAACAGTCCTTCACAACTCCCTTGGTATGGAACAAATTGTGCCTCTGATTTTGCTCAGCTTGTGTGACCTGCACACTCAAAACACGTTGAGCAACTAAACATTCATACCTGTCAGCGTCTTCAAGAGCCATGTATTGCGTCTCATGATCAGAATCATCTCCACCATGTTCTTCACGTGTAATAAGAGCCAAAGTCTCCTCATCATAGTCACTAGCGGACTCATATCCACCATCCGCGGTAGCAATCATCACACGTGGAGATTTGCATTCTCTCGCATAATGACCTCCTCCCTTACAACGACGACAAATAATATCACTTGTGTGCCCTGTTGATGCCATGGAAGAAGAAGAACTCCGTGCAGGCCCAGCAGGTGCACTCTTGGCAGATAATGGTGGTTGTGCCTGTTTTCTTGTATCACGACTGGAGGAGGCACCTAATTGAGGTGCTGGTGCAGTTGAAGTAGAAGATGCACACGGTGTCCATGATGAAGGTCGGCCTGCAGAAAAGTTAGTTCGCGCCAATGCTTGTCGATCCTGCACTTCACGTTCAGCTTTACAAGCAAGATGGAATAAACGAGTGATATTAGTATACTCCTTATAGTCTAGAATGGTCTGAATCTCTCTATTTAATCCACCCAGAAAACGTGCAAGCATAGCTTCATTCTCCTCAACAATACCACATCTAATCATGCCAGTTTGTAATTCCTGATAATATTCTTCTACAGAATTTTTTCCTTGTCTTAAGCGCTGTAATTTTTGAAGCAATTCACGTTGATAATATGGTGGAACCCAACGAGTACGCATAGCAGTTTTCAAAGCAGCCCAAGTAGCGGGAATAGGATATAATCTACAATGTTCAGACCACCATACACATGCAAAACTAGTGAAAGCACAAACAGCAGCAGCAACTCGTCTCTCCTCAGGATATTGTAAACATGTAAATCGTTGTTCAGTTTCTAACTCCCAAGTAAGATATATATCAGGAACATATCTACCCTCAAATGGTGGAATATTCAATTTTAGTTTAGGAATATGGACATCATCTCGTACCTGAGGTGGTGGTGCAGGCCTACCATTACGAATATATACCTGAGGTCGACCTGGTGGTGGTGGTGCTGGTGGCTGCACGTAGTGCTGATTTTGATCAACCTCATCCTCATAATCGCCCGCATACTCATCATCCTCCTGGGTACCAGCAGCAGCAGTAGCAGGGGCCAAAGAAGCATCAACAACATGAACAGCAGCACCAGAAGTTTGGCCATCCTCAATAGGAACACGCTTCGCTCGTCCATACTGATTCGAAAGGATGCGTTGTTGTTGTTGTTGTTGTTGTTGTTGTTGTTGCAGAGGTGCGATAGGTGCAGCTGGCGGTGGTTGTGGAAAACGCGCGAGCAATTCATTAAACTTGCTATCAAGCTTTGTTTCGAACGTCTTCTCAATGCCATCTATCTTTTCCATGGCCTCGTCAAATCTGTTTAGCACATATTGCACCTGTCCACTCATCATTTGCTGAAATTTATCACGTAGCTGTTTGTTCGTCAGGTTGTCCCAATCAGTCTCATCAGCTTGTGATCCTACCATGGTTAGCAGCAAATAGAAACACACAAGAATATGATCCTACAGACTACTAAGAAGTGGTGGTGGTGTATCACAAACCTGTCAAGCAAATCTCAAATTCTTACTAGTTCTTACCCAGCAGCAGGTGGTGATCGGCAACCGTTGTAGTCAAAACTGATAGAGGCAAAGGTGTCCCGTCTTTCGATGAGATGATGGATATCGCTTTGGTGGCAGTCGACTTTGACGATCCGACTACGAACGTGCGAGGACGTCGCGCCTTAGCAATCGCTAAACCAACTCCGAGAGGTTATTGACCACGCTGGAGCACGATCAACCCGACCACGAGGGTCTGTTTCCTGCGAGCAAACGAAGAACAAGCAAGAAACTGAGATTGCAATCTGGATATTGCGAATATAAGATGAAAGCTTTATTGATCAAGGTGGGGTTCTGTGACGCCTTTGTCTGGTCGTTGAACACAAACGAAGTACGCGAAGTTGCAGCTATGGCGAACTTTTAATCTAACCAAAACCCAAAGTCTAAACGGTGCCCTAAGGGCTGTATATATGGAGGAAGAGAGGGGGAATTTTGTGGCCCTTGGTGGAGGGGTCCGAAATCAACCCTATCTCTTGTTTCCCCACACATACGGACTCTAAAAATAGCCTATACTTATGTATTTCGAAATTACATGGGCCTGGCCCAATAAAAAGGTGACGCAGCACCTATAATAGCCTCGGGACGAAATTTATGAAGTGGCATCTTGTATATTTCGTCCAAGGCTTCATGCACCCATTATGGTGGCTTCAAAGTCCTGAAATCATCACTTGTAACTCCGTTCTTGTTCCCCTTGCGCATGGCATCATCTCCATGCTTGTTCTTGCTCCAATGTTCATCCTTCTCCAAGCTAGGCCCTTCATTTGTAAGCAAAACAAATGTATCCAATTTAGGCAGCATCATATTCTCAAGAACATTAGAATCGTTACCAAGAAACGAAAGTACCTGATAATTTAATTGGCGTGCGCGAGCTCTAGTAATTGGTCCCGTATATGTAGCAGTAGGGGCTGTGGGTGTAACAATGGTATTGATGTCCTCATCATCCTCCCCTTCTTGAAATGAAGTCGTCCTCGACGGAAACTCATCTTCCTCACCCAAATAAGGCTTCAAATCTGCAATGTTAAAAGTGGGACTAACCCCAAAATCTGCAGGCAGCTCAAGTTTATATGCATTATCATTTATTTTCTCTAACACCTTAAAGGGACCATCAGCACGTGGCATTAGCTTTGATTTGCGCAAATCAGGAAATCTATCCTTATGCAAATGTAACCAAACAAGATCTCCAGGTGCAAACACAACATGTTTTCTACCCTTATCTCCAACAAGTTTATATTTAGCATTCATACGCTCAATGTATTCCTTAGTTAACTCATGCATTTTTAAAATCAATTCAGCACGTTGTTTAGCATCAAAATTAACCTTCTCCGAAGATGGACGAGGCAACAAATCAATAGGTGGACGAGGTAGGAAACCATACACAACTTCAAAAGGGCACATCTTAGTAGTAGAATGCAATGAACGATTATAAGCAAATTCAATATGAGGCAAGCATTCCTCCCACATTTTCTTATTATTCTTCAAAACAGCCCTAAGCATAGTAGACAACGTTCTATTGACTACTTCAGTTTGTCCATCAGTTTGGGGGTGACAAGTAGTACTAAAAAGCAGTTTAGTCCCCAACTTAGCACATAAACATCTCCAAAAGTGGCTAAGAAATTTAGTATCACGATCTGAAACAATAGTATTTGGCACACCATGCAAGCGAATAATTTCACGAAAGAACAAATCAGCAACATTAACAGCATCATCGCTTTTATGACATGGTATAAAGTGTGCCATTTTCGAGAATCTATCCACGACAACAAATATGCTATCCCTCCCCTTCTTTGTTCGAGGTAAACCTAAAACAAAGTACATAGATATATCCTCCCAAGGAACACTAGGTACAGGCAAAGGCATATATAAACCATGAGGATTGAGTCGTGACTTAGCTTTTTGACATGTAGTGCATCGAGCAATAAAACGCTCAACATCCCGTCTCATCTTTGGCCAAAAGAAATGTGTAGCAAGTACGTCCTCCGTCTTCTTCACGCCAAAGTGTCCCATTAATCCTCCTCCATGCGCCTCCTGCAACAACAAAAGACAAACGGAGCTAGCTGGAATGCATAGCTTGTTAGCACGAAACACAAATCCATCGTTAACGACGAACTTGTTCCACATTCTTCCTTCTTTACAATTCTGCATTACATCTTTAAAATCAGCATCATGCACATATTGATCTTTGATGGTCTCCAAACCAAAATTTTTGAAGTAAAGTTGTGAAAGCATAGTATAGCGGCGAGACAATGCAACAGGAATAACATTTTCTTTTCCCTTCTTTTGTTTAATGACATATGGAAAAGTCTCAATGAATTCAACCCATTTAGCATGTCTACGATTCAGTTTAGCTTGACTTTTAATATGTTTCAAAGATTCATGATCAGAATGTATAAAAAATTCTTTGGGCCATAAATAATGTTGCCATGTTTCTAAAGTCCGAACAAGAGCATATAATTCTTTATCATAAGTAGAATAATTCAGACTAGGCCCACTCAATTTTTCAGAAAAGTATGCAACAGGTTTGCCATCTTGTAATAACACACCGCCTAATCCAATTCCACTAGCATCACATTCAAGCTCAAAAGTCTTATTAAAATCAGGAAGTTGGAGTAAAGGAGCATGTGTCAACTTATCTTTCAATACCGAGAAGGCTTCTTCCTGTGCGGTACCCCAAAGAAAAGGCACATCTTTCTTTGTAAGCTCATTGAGAGGTGCAGCAATGGTGCTGAAATCTCTCACAAAACGCCTATAGAATCCAGTGAGGCCAAGAAAACTCCTCACGTGTGTGACCGTTTTGGGTTGCGGCCAACTCTCAATAGCTTCAATCTTGGCTTTATCAACTTCAATTCCCTGTGGAGTAACAACATAGCCAAGAAAAGATACTCGGTCGGTGCAAAAGGTGCACTTCCCAAGGTTACCAAACAAACGTGCATCACGTAGAGCAATAAAAACAGTACGTAAATGTTCCAAATGTTCTTCCAAAGATCCGCTATAAATCAATATGTCATCAAAGTAAACTACCACAAATCGTCCAATGAAAGCACGTAAAACTTCATTCATTAATCTCATGAAAGTACTAGGTGCATTAGTTAACCCAAAAGGCATGACTAACCACTCATATAATCCAAAGTTAGTTTTGAATGTTGTTTTCCATTCATCTCCCAATTTCATACGAATTTGATGGTATCCACTACGCAAATCAACTTTGGAGAATATTGTAGAGCCACTCAATTCATCAAGCATATCATCTAGCCTAGGAATAGGATGACGATAACGAATAGTAATATTATTAATGCCTCTACAATCAACACACATACGTGATGTACAATCCTTTTTAGGCACTAGAATAATAGGAACAGCACAAGGACTAAGGGATTCGCGTATATAACCTTTGTCGAGAAGCTCTTGTACTTGACGCATAATTTCCTTCGTCTCCTCTGGATTGGTACGGTATGGTGCACGGTTTGGCAGTGAAGCACCGGGAATTAAGTCATTCTGATGCTCAATCCCTCGAATACGCGGTAATCCCGGTGGCACGTCTTCTGGAAAGACGTCAGCGAACTCCTGTAAAATGTTAGTGACAGCAGGAGGCAAAGAGGAAGGCACGTCCTCGAATGAAAATAAAGCCTCTTTGCACAGAAAAGCATAGCAAACAGATTTGCTAAAAATCTAGCTCATCAATATCAGATTTGGTGGCAAATAAACATGCACTTTTCAATTTAATTTCAGAAGCAACACTAGATGGTTTATTATTAGGCTTCATTTGTTGCTCAAATTCTTTTGCCACAATCTGATTTTCACTCTTATTCGTCTCCTGTTTTGCTTTATTAGCTCTATTAATATCATCTTTCAAAATGGAATCAGGAATCATAGGAAGCAAAGTAATATTTTTATCCTTATGAACAAGAGTATAGTGATTGTTTCTACCATGGTGTACATAATTTTTATCAAATTGCCATGGTCTACCAAGTAATAAGGAACATGCTTGCATAGGTACCACATCACAATCAACATAATCAGCATATGTAGAGATACTAAAATGCACACAAACAGTACGTGTTACCTTAACCTTGCCGCTGTTGTTGAACCATTGGATGTAGTAAGGATGTGGATGTGGTCTTGTGGTGAGAGAAAGCTTCTCCACCATCTCCATGCTAGCCAAGTTGTTGCAGCTCCCTCCGTCTATGATGACGCGCACAGAACGTTCCTTCACAACTCCTTGGTATGGAACAAATTGTGCCTCTGATTTTGCTCAGCTTGTGTGATCTGCACACTCAAAACACGTTGAGCAACTAAACATTCATACCTGTCAGCGCTTCAGGAGCCATGTATTGCGTCTCATGATCAGAATCATCTCCACCATGTTCTTCACGTGTAATAAGAGCCAAAGTCTCCTCATCATAGTCACTAGCGGACTCATATCCACCATCCACGGTAGCAATCATCACACGCGGAGATTTGCATTCTCTCGCATAATGACCTCCTCCCTTACAACGACGACAAATAATATCACTTGTGTGCCCTGTTGATGCCATGGAAGAAGAAGAACTCTATGCAGGCCCAGCAGGTGCGCTCTTGGCAGATAATGGTGGTTGTGCCTGTTTTCTTGTATCACGACAGGAGGAGGCACGTGACTGAGGTGCTGGTGCAGTTGAAGTAGAAGATGCACGTGGTGTCCATGATGAAGGTCGGCCTGCAGAAAAGTTAGTTCGCCCCAATGCTTGTCGATCCTGCACTTCACGTTCAGCTTTACAAGCAAGATGGAATAAACGAGTGATATTAGTATACTCCTTATAGTCTAGAATGGTCTGAATCTCTCTATTTAATCCACCCAGAAAATGTGCAAGCATAGCTTCATTCTCCTCAACAATACCACATCTAATCATGCCAGTTTGTAATTCCTGATAATATTCTTCTACAGAATTTTTCCCTTGTCTTAAACGCTGCAATTTTTGAAGCAATTCACGTTGATAATACGGTGGAACCCAACACGTACGCATAGCAGTTTTCAAAGCAGCCCAAGTAGTTGGAATAGGATATAATCTACAATGTTCAGACCACCATACACATGCAAAACTAGTGAAAGCACAAACAGCAGCAGCAACTCGTCTCTCCTTAGGATATTGTAAACATGTAAATCGTTGTTCAGTTTCTAACTCCCAAGTAAGATATACATCAGGAACATATCCACCCTCGAATGGTGGAATATTCAATTTCAGTTTAGGAATATGGACATCATCTCGTACCTAAGGTGGTGGTGCAGGCCTACCATTACGAATATATACCTGAGGTCGACCTGCTGGTGGTGGTACAGGTGGCTGCACGTAGTGCTAATTTTGATCAACCTCATCCTCATAATCTCCCACATAATCATCCTCCTCCGCATCAGCAGCAGGAGCCACAGAAGTATCAACAGTAGCACCAACAGTTTGGCCAAATGCAAGAGGAACATGGCTTGCTCGGCGGAGGTCTGTTTCGCGACGTGGAGGTAGTCGTTGTTGTTGTTGTTGGAGAGGTGCGTTAGGTGCAGTGGGTGGTGGTGGTGGAAGACGCGCGAGCAATTCATTAAACTTGTTATCGAGCTTTGTTTCGAACGTCTTCTCAAGGCCAGTGATCTTCTCCATGGCCTCTTCAAAATTGTTCAGCACATCTTGCACCTGTTCAGTCATCATTTGCTGAAACTTATCATGAAGCTCCTTGTTCGATAAATTCTCCCAGTCAATCTCGTCGGCTTGTGATCCTGGCATGGTTAGCAGCAATAGAAACACACAAGAATATGATCCTACAGACTACGTACAAGTGGTGGTGGTGGGTGTCACAAATCCGTCAAGCAAAACTCAAATTCTTATCAGTTCTTACCCAGCAACAGGCGGTGATCGGCAACCGTTGTAGTCAAAACTCTCAAAGCTTGGATAGAGCGATTACCTGGGAGAGTCAAATGCATGACGTAGATGTATGTGGAGCTGGGAAGGCTTATAATATGGTAGCAAAAAGGGTCAGCAATAATCAATTCAGAGATGCAAAGTTGAATAAACGCTCAACGACGGTACTGTGCTAGTCCTGGGCTAGACTGTGATAGAGACGCGAGCCTAGAACACCAACAAAATCACGGCGCGGCACGTAAACAAGGGAGGAGCACACTCTGAATTTTTTTTCTCTTTTTTTTGCACTTTTTTTCCTCTTTTTTTTGCTCCGCTACAAATTTTTTTCGAAAAAGTCTACAAATGGTCTAAAAATTGCCTAGCCAGAATTTTCCAGACTTAGTTTTTTTTTTGAAATTGGAACTGTTTTTCTTCTGCGGATGGCTCGGAAGTTGGGGAGTCCTTCTCTGTCACGACTCGGAATATCGCGTGATCTGGAAATCGAGAACAATGCAACAATTACTGGACTCGGACTAGAACTGGTGGCGGAGATGAATCTGGTGGAACTCGGACTGGTGGCGGAGATGAATCTGGTGGAACACGGACAGGTGGCGGATATATGTTGCAGGTGAACTCGGATTGGCGTGATGGCGGGGATATGTGGTGGCGTATATGGATTCGGATGGGCGGTGAATATATGGTGGTGGTATATGGCAACAGCGACGATGATGATGCGGTGGTGATATATGGCAGCGGCAACGTGACAACCTGTGAACAGAACTCGAAACTCTAAAAGACTAGACGCTAAGACCAGCAACTGGACACGACAATGCAACCGCAAATTCAACAAAGCAAATACAGAAAAGATTATGCAAGGCTCAGATTGGTTCGGATGGGATGAACTAACCCTAATTTTTTTTGGCTTTTTCGTGGACTATAGGTATGAAGAACAGACTCGATCTAAACTACGAAAAACTGTAAAATCTCACCGAGCAACCTGGAAATCTGATACAACTTGATAGAGGCAAAGGTGTCCCGTCTTTCGATGAGATGATGGATATCGCTTTGGTGGCAGTCGACTTTGACGATCCGACTACGAACGTGCGAGGACGTCGCGCCTTAGCAATCGCTAAACCAACTCCGAGAGGTTATTGACCACGCCGGAGCACGATCAACCTGACCACGAGGGTCTGTTTCCTGCGAGCAAAGAAAGAACAAGCAAGAAACTGAGATTGCAATCTGGATATTGCGAATATAAGATGAAAGCTTTATTGATCAAGGTGGGGTTCTGTGACGCCTTTGTCTGGTCGTTGAACACAAACGAAGTACGCGAAGTTGCAGCTATGGCGAACTTTTAATCTAAACAAAATCCAAAGTCTAAACGGTGCCCTAAGGGCTGTATATATGGAGGAAGAGAGGGGGAATTTCGTGGCCCTTGGTGGAGGGGTCCGAAATCAACCCTATCTCTTGTTTCCCACACATACGGACTCTAAAAATAGCCTATACTTATGTATTTCGAAATTACATGGGCCTGGCCCAATAAAAAGGTGACGCAGCACCTATAATAGCCTCGGAACGAAATTTATGAAGTGGCATCTTGTATATTTCGTCCAAGGCTTCATGCACCCATTATGGTGGCTTCAAAGTCCTGAAATCATCACTTGTAAATCCGTTCTTGTTCCCCTTGCGCATGGCATCATCTCCATGCTTGTTCTTGCTCCAATGTTCATCCTTCTCCAAGCTAGGCCCTTCATTTGTAAGCAAAACAAATGTATCCAATTTAGGCAGCATCATATTCTCATGAACATTAGAATCATTACCAAGAAACGAAAGTACCTGATAATTTAATTGGCGTGCGCGAGCTCTAGTAATTGGTCCCGTATATGTAGCAGTAGGGGCTGTGGGTGTAACAATGGTATTGATGTCCTCATCAAAAACTCTCAAAGCTTGGATATAGCGATTACCAGGGAGAATCAAACGCACGACGTAGATGTATGTGGAGCTGGGAAGGCTTATAATATGGTAGCAAAAGGGGTAAGCAATAATCAATTCAAAGATGCAAAGTTGAATAAACGCTCAACGACGGTACTGTGCTGGTCCTAGGCTAGACCGTGCTAGAGACGCGAGCCTAGAACACTAACAAAATGACGGCGCTACACGTAAACAAGGGAAAAGCACACTCTGGAATTTTTTTTCGCTCTTTTTTTTTCCGCTCTTTTTTTTGCACTGCTTTTTTTTGTGAAAAATCACTATATTGGCGAGTGTCTCAAAACTCTTCGTAGGTCAAACTGACAGGATGGGCACGAAATTTTTTCGACCAATTTTTTTTCGTTTTTTCGACTGCCCGGACCCAAATACTGGAAACGGGTCAAAAAAAACTTCCTATAATGGCACCTGTCTCAAAACACTCAGAAACACCTAAAAATAGGATAGCCCGAATTTTTTTCGAAAAATGCATTTTCGAAAAATTTTGGGCCTAAACGGAGGGTGGTTTCCGGACTCTTTTTTTTCCGAAACCTACACCGGCAAGGAAACACGAATCGGAATCTAGATGGATCTCGAAAACAAACCTAATATGACAAGAACTCGGATTGGTGGTGGATATATGGTAGTAGATGGCAGCGGTGGTGATATATGACAGCGGTGGTGGTATATGGATACGGATTCGAAGCGATGGCGAATAAGCGGCGGTGGTAGATGGCAGGGGCGATGATGATGGTGCGGCGGCGGCGTGACAATTTATGACCAGAACTCGAAACTCTAAAAGACTAGACTCTAAGACCAGCAACTAGACACGACGATGCAACCGCAAATTCAACAAAGCAAAACCCTAAAAAGATTATGCAAAGGCTCAGATTGGTTCGGATATGATGAACTAACCCTAATTTTTTTTGTGGCTCTTTCGTGGACTGTAGGTATGAAGAATAGACTCGATCTAAACGACGAAAAACTGTAAAATCTCACCGAGCAACCTGGAAATCTGATACCACTTAATAGAGGCAAAGGTCTCCTGTCTTTTGATGAGATGATGGATATCGCTTTGGTGGAAGTCGACTTTGACGATCCGACTACGAACATGCGAGGACGTCGCGCCTTAGCAATCGCTAAACCAACTCCGAGAGGTTATTGACCAAGCCGGAGCACGATCAACCTGACCACGAGGGTCTGTTTCCTGCGAGCAAACGAAGAACAAGCAAGAAACTAAGATTGCAATCTGGATATTGCGAATATAAGATGAAAGCTTTATTGATCAAGGTGGGGTTCTGTGACGCCTTTGTCTGGTCGTTGAACACAAACGAAGTACGCAAAGTTGCAGCTATGGCAAACTTTTAATCTAAACAAAACCCAAAGTCTAAACGGCGCCCTAAGGGCTGTATATATGGAGGAAGAGGGGGGAATTTCGTGGCCCTTGGTGGAGGGGTCTGAAATCAATCCTATCTCTTGTTTCCCCACACTTACGGACTCTAAAAATAGCCTATACTTATGTATTTCGAAATTACATGGGCCTGGCCCGATAATAAGGTGACGCAGCACCTAGAATAGCCGCGGGACGAAATTTATGAAGTGGCATCTTGTATATTTCATCCAAGGCTTCATGCACCCATTATGGTGGCTTCAAAGTCCTGAAATCATCACTTGTAACTCCGTTCTGGTTCCCCTTGCGCATGGCATCATCTCCATGCTTGTTCTTGCTCCAATGTCCATCCTTCTCCAAGCTAGGCCCTTCACTTGTAAGCAAAACAAATGTATCCAATTTAGGCAGCATCATATTCTCATGAACATTAGAATCATTACCAAGAAATGAAAGTACCTGATAATTTAATTGGCGTGCGCGAGCTCTAGTAATTGGTCCAGTATATGTAGCAGTAGGGGCTGTGGGTGTAACAATGGTATTGATGTCCTCATCACTATCCATCACAAGACTCGAGCAAATATGAGTGGGAGAAAGAGAAGAACTTATACCAATGTACCTTTGACCAAAGTTGAAGATGAATCAAGTTCACTCAAATGTGGACAATGAAATAGCACTATTGGTACCGATCCTTGTCGATTCTCACACCTACACAAGTAAAGCTTATAGTGGAGCTCGGTGAGGATAGTGGCACAAAAATTTGATGCAAAATGTTAGCAAGAGTCAATAATGTTGAAAAAGATTCACAAATTCGCAAGTGAAACAAATGGACCAATAGCAATGAAAGGTACACGGAAACACACACACGGATAGATAAATGGGGTCGTGCAATCAAGGAATGAGCTCAAAATGTGGAATCCACCAAAACGCTCGTGTTGCACAACTCAAGAGAGACGCTAGCACGATTGCTCATTAGGCGGATACGACACTTGTGCACAACCTACAAGATGCAAAATAGATAAACTTTCTATCCCAAGTATGCTATGTATGTATGGTTCCCGGTGTTTCTCTCAAGCATGATATCATATGATGTAGATTTTGGTATGATGCTATGGCACTTGCTCACGAGCTCTTTGCTCTCTTTTTCTTTTGCTTAAAAGCTTTTTCTCTTTTTTTTTCTATGGCCAGTTTGCACAATGCACAAACCAAGATAGCAATTGTGTATATGCGGGAACAAACTTGAGGCACAATGGATGATATGATACCAATATGATATGGTATGTATGCAATGGATGGTGTAGACCACTAATGTGCACAAGTAACGTTGCCGGCAATACTCAAATGGCTAGTCTCGATAGGCAAGTAACGCAAAATGGGCTAGGGGTTAACAATGCAATTGCACGGGAATATACAAAGGTGTCGTCGAGGTTACCGTCCTTTGCAATAATGAGTGGCGGTGTTCTTGGTGTAGATACCAAGATGATGGAGACTCGTCCCTAAGTAGCCGAAACACCTTAGGAAACGGAAAAACCGCGAACTCAAAATCTCAAACGTCAAATGTCAAAATGGTGGTAGTAGAGAGCGGTGGTGGTTTGCACTTGGCAATGCGGAGGTGGGATGACGGGCTATACTCATGTCAAAGTTGAAGTTGTCGTCCCTAAGTAGCCGAAACACCTTAGGAGACACAAGCCACAACTCGAACAAGCTCAAACAATAATTGGGTTAAGTTGGTTTGTCGGAAGTGTATGGTGGGCAAGGTTATGTGGAAGTGGTGGTGGTGGTGGTTGATGAAGAAGTAATCGTCCCTAAGTAGCCGAAACACCTTAGGAGACTCTAATCACAACTCAAACAGCCTCAAATGCAATGGGGTACAAAATGGGTTAGGTTGCGGAAGTCGGTGGTGGTAATGCGGATGATATGGTGGAGGGCCTAGGCAAACTTGCCAAATTTCAGAAAATATGATGGAGTCAAATGATATTGGTGGTATTTTTGTGGGATGGGGGATGTCAATAGCTTCAAAACGAGCTAAAGAACGTCAAAATCGGACTCCGAATGAATTAGTTATGGACAAAACGGTGAAACGGAAAAAAAAACTGAAATGACAGGGGCCGGACATCCGGGGCTCGGGCCGGATTTCCGGGACCTGATGTCCAGAACCGCGCGCGAAAATCCGCTCCAGGAGCCGGATGTCCGGCTTGGGGCCCGGATGTCCGGCCCGACGATTCCAGATTGGGATTTGGACTTCAAAACTCGATTTGGGGCGGAAATGGATGATTTCAAGAGCAAAATTTGATGGATTTTGTGGAGGAAATATGGGGAAACTTGGGGAGATGCTAGATCCACTTGAAACCAAGCAAATCCATGGATCAAAATCAACAAAACATCATCAAACCAACAAATCACAAAAATTTTGGGGGCTATTTTTGGTGGGGATTTTCGGATTTAGGACGAAAACAACAAAATCAAGCTAGAAAACACGGGGTAGGGGCTCCAAAAACGTGATCAACGTGGCTCATGATACCATAATGATGTAGGGTGGAACCCTATGGCGTCGATCTTTCACGTTTGGAGTGGATCCTATGGGGGAATCACGAAGAACATGCGGAAGCACAAGGGAAAACACGATGAAAACGAGAGAGAATCACTCAACCAACAAGGAATCGATCACACAAGTGCTAGATCACCACACACATATGAGATACACAAGATCCAAAGTCAACAAAGGTAAGGATACAAAGGAACCGTTCTTCTCCGAGAGGAGGCCTTGATGTTCTTCCCTAAAGAGGGGTCTTGAATCCACTTGGGGATCTTCTCCGTAGAGGTCCTGATCTCCGAGGAGAAGTATCCAAGTGGATGAGCAAAGGCTCTCACACAAATATGAGCTAATCCAATGCTAACTCTAACTAGGAGGAGGTCGGGGAGTATATATAGTGCTAGCCCACGAAGGGGTAAGTGAGAGGGGGATACATGGGCCCTTGGCCCTTTCTCTGCGCACAGGCAGGTGCCGGATGTCCGGGCTGGGGCCGGATGTCCGGGGCTTCGTGACGGGCCGGATGTCCGGGCTAGGTGGCCGGATGTCCGGGCTGGCCTGGGTGCCCTGCGGTTGCTCTCTGGACAAGCGGGGTCCGGATGTCCGGGCTGGGGGCCGAATGTCCGGCGGCTCGGGAAGAGCCGGATGTCCGGGTCTCTGGCCGGATGTCCGGGCTGACGATGTTCAGCTTCGGGAGTGTTCTGTGATGGACGCCGGATTTCTAGGCTGTGGCCGGATGTCCGGGCTTGCGTGAAGGGCCAGATGTCCGGGCTGGGGCCAGATGTCCGGGGCCTGTAGCAGCTGCCTCTTCTTCCTTCTCCTCTTCCATGCTTGGCCTTTGTCCTTTGATTCTCCATGGTCATCTCGGTTGTACCTGAGTATAGGCAAGGTCCATGCATGAGGTAGCAACCATGTCTCACGCGAATGGAAAGGGGAAGCATTTAGGAACGGGTTCACCTTGTGTCCAATGGCGCATAATCGAGGTCTCATCTTATGTATCCTTGGGGCTTGGAGAGTAGTCGGAGTGTACATGGGGATGAATGTGGGATGCTCCGCATCATAGGGCTTGTTGGGACTTGTGCACTTGCGCTTGTAGAGCATCTTCATGATGATGATGTCGTTGTCGTGCTTGAGCTCGTAGTAGATGTCGTTCGTCGTCGTCGTGCACATGATGCTTGGAGGTGACTTGCCCTTCATGACGATGTTGATCACGAACGTGATGGTGGTCGCCATGTAGACATTGACTTGGACGACTTGCGCTTGCATCTTGTTTGCGCTCCGAAGACTTGTGATGAGGACATCAATACAATTGTTACACCCACAGCCCCTGCTGCTATACATACTGGACCAATTACTAGAGCTCGTGCACGCCAACTAAATTACCAGGTACTTTCGTTTCTTGGTAATGATTCTAATGTTCATGAGAATATGATGCTGCCTAAATTGGATACATTTGTTTTGCTTACAAATGAAGGGCCTAGCTTGGAGAAGGATGAACATTGGAGCAAGAACAAGCATGGAGATGATGGCATGCGCAAGGGGAACAAGAACGGAGTTACAAGTGATGATTTCAGGACTTTGAAGCCACCATAATGGGTGCATGAAGCCTTGGACGAAATATACAAGATGCCACTTCATAAATTTCGTCCCGAGGCTATTTTAGGTGCTGCGTCACCTTATTTTTGGGCCAGGCCCATGTAATTTCGAAATACATAAGTATAGGCTATTTTTAGAGTCCGTATGTGTGGGGAAACAAGAGATAGGGTTGATTTCGGACCCCTCCACCAAGGGCCACGAAATTCCCCCCTCTTCCTCCATATATACAGCCCTTAGGGCATCGTTTAGACTTTGGGGTTTTGTTTAGATTAAAAGTTCGCCATAGCTGCAACTTCGCGTACTTCGTTTGTGTTCAACGACCAGACAAAGGCGTCACAGAACCCCACCTTGATCAATAAAGCTTTCATCTTATATTCGCAATATCCAGATTGCAATCTTAGTTTCTTGCTTGTTCTTCATTTGCTCGCAGGAAACAGACCCTCGTGGTCAGGTTGATCGTGCTCCGGCGTGGTCAATAACCTCTCGGAGTTGGTTTAGCGATTGCTAAGGCGCGACGTCCTCGCACGTTCGTAGTCGGATCGTCAAAGTCGACTTCCACCAAAGCGATATCCATCATCTCATCGAAAGACGGGACACCTTTGCCTCTATCAGTCCCCAACTTAGCCCATAAACATCTCCAAAAGTGGCTAAGAAATTTAGTATCACGATCTGAAACAATAGTATTTGGCACACCATGCAAGCGAATAATTTCACGAAAGAACAAATCAGCAACATTAACAGCATCATCGCTTTTATGACATGGTATAAAGTGTGCCATTTTCGAGAATCTATCCACGACAACAAATATGCTATCCCTCCCCTTCTTTGTTCGAGGTAAACCTAAAACAAAGTCCATAGATATATCCTCCCAAGGAACACTAGGTACAGGCAAAGGCATATATAAACCATGAGGATTGAGTCGTGACTTAGCTTTTTGACATGTAGTGCAGCGAGCAATAAAACGCTCAACATCCCGTCTCATCTTTGGCCAAAAGAAATGTGTAGCAAGTACGTCCTCCGTCTTCTTCACGCCAAAGTGTCCCATTAATCCTCCTCCATGCGCTTCCTGCAACAACAAAAGACGAACGGAGCTAGCTGGAATGCATAGCTTGTTAGCATGAAACACAAATCCATCGTTAACGACAAACTTGTTCCACCTTCTTCCTTCTTTGCAATTCTGCATTACATCTTTAAAATCAGCATCATGCACATATTGATCTTTGATGGTCTCCAAACCAAATATTTTGAAGTCAAGTTGTGAAAGCATAGTATAGCGACGAGACAATGCATCAGCAATAACATTTTCTTTTCCCTTCTTGTGTTTAATGACATAAGGGAAAGTCTCAATGAATTCAACCCATTTAGCATGTCTACGATTCAGTTTAGCTTGACTTTTAATATGTTTCAAAGATTCATGATCAGAATGTATAACAAATTCTTTGGGCCATAAATAATGTTGCCATGTTTCTAAAGTCCGAACAAGAGCATATAATTCTTTATCATAAGTAGAATAATTCAGACTAGGCCCACTCAATTTTTCAGAAAAGTATGCAACAGGTTTGCCATCTTGTAATAACACACCTCCTAATCCAATTCCACTAGCATCACATTCAAGCTCAAAAGTCTTATTAAAATCAGGAAGTTGGAGTAAAGGAGCATGTGTCAACTTATCTTTCAATACCGTGAAGGCTTCTTCCTGTGCGGTACCCCAAAGAAAAGGCACATCTTTCTGTGTAAGCTCATTGAGAGGTGCAGCAATGGTGCTGAAATCTCTCACAAAACGCCTATAGAATCCAGCGAGGCCAAGAAAACTCCTCACTTGTGTGACCATTTTGGGCTGCGGCCAACTCTCAATAGCTTCAATCTTGGCTTTATCAACTTCAATTCCCTGTGGAGTAACAACATAGCCAAGAAAAGATACTCGGTCGGTGCAAAAGGTGCACTTCCCAAGGTTACCAAACAAACATGCACCACGTAGAGCAATAAAAACAGCACGTAAATGTTCCAAATGTTCTTCCAAAGATCTGCTATAAATCAATATGTCATCAAAGTAAACTACCACAAATCGTCCAATGAAAGCACGTAAAACTTCGTTCGTTAATCTCATGAAAGTACTAGGTGCATTAGTTAACCCAAAAGGCATGACTAACCACTCATATAATCCAAACTTAGTTTTAAATGCTGTTTTCCATTCATCTCCCAATTTCATACGAATTTGATGGTAGCCACTACGCAAATCAACTTTGGAGAAAATTGTAGAGCCACTCAATTCATCAAGCATATCATCTAGCCTAGGAATAGGATGACGATAACGAATAGTAATATTATTAATGCCTCTACAATCAACACACATACGTGATGTACCATCCTTTTTCGGCACTAGAATAATAGGAACAGCACAAGGACTAAGGGATTCGCGTATATAACCTTTGTCGAGAAGCTCTTGTACTTGACGCATAATCTCCTTCGTCTCCTCTGGATTGGTACGGTATGGTGCACGGTTTGGCAGTGAAGCACCGGGAATTAAGTCGATCTGATGCTCAATCCCTCGAATAGGCGGTAATCCCGGTGGCACGTCTTGTGGAAAAACGTCAGCGAACTCCTGCAAAATGTTAGTGACAGCAGGAGGCAAAGAGGAAGGCACGTCCTCGAATGAAAATAATGCCTCTTTGCACACAAAAGCAAAGCAAACAGATTTGCTGAAATCTAGCTCATCAATATCAGATTTGGTGGCAAATAAACATGCACTTTTCAATTTAATTTCAGAAGCAACACTAGATGGTTTATTATTAGGCTTCATTTGTTGCTCAAATTCTTTTGCCACAATCTGATTTTCACTCTTATTCTTCTCCAGTTGTGCTTTATTAGCTCTATTAATATCATCTTTCAAAATGGAATCAGGAGTCATAGGAAGCAAAGTAATATTTTTATCCTTATGAACAAGAGTATAGTGATTGTTTCTACCATGGTGTACAGAATTTTTATCAAATTGCCATGGTCTACCAAGTAATAAGGAACATGCTTGCATAGGTACCACATCACAATCAACATAATCAGCATATGTAGAGATACTAAAATGCACACGAACAGTACGTGTTACCTTAACCTTGCCGCTGTTGTTGAACCATTGGATGTAGTAAGGATGTGGATGTGGTCTTGTGGTGAGAGAAAGCTTCTCCACCATCTCCATGCTAGCCAAGTTGTTGCAGCTCCCTCCGTCTATGATGACGCGCACAGAACGTTCCTTCACAACTCCCTTGGTATGGAACAAATTGTGCCTCTGATTTTGCTCAGCTTGTGTGACCTGCACACTCAAAACACGTTGAGCAACTAAACATTCATACCTGTCAGCGTCTTCAGGAGCCATGTATTGCGTCTCATGATCAGAATCATCTCCACCATGTTCTTCACGTGTAATAAGAGCCAAAGTCTCCTCATCATAGTCACTAGCGGACTCATATCCACCATCCGCGGTAGCAATCATCACACGCGGGGATTTGCATTCTCTCGCATAATGACCTCCTCCCTTACAACGACGACAAATAATATCACTTGTGTGCCCTGTTGATGCCATGGAAGAAGAAGAACGCTGTGCAGGCCCCGCAGGTGCGCTCTTGGCAGATAATGGTGGTTGTGCCTGTTTTCTTGTATCACGGCTGGAGGTGGCACCGGATGGAGGTGCTGGTGCAGTTGAAGTAGAAGATGCACGTGGTGTCCATGATGAAGGTCGGCCTGCAGAAAAGGTAGTTCGCCCCAATGCTTGTCGATCC
Organism: Triticum aestivum; assembly: GCF_018294505.1. Classification (NCBI taxonomy): domain Eukaryota; kingdom Viridiplantae; phylum Streptophyta; class Magnoliopsida; order Poales; family Poaceae; genus Triticum; species Triticum aestivum. The sequence continues at coordinate 123,507 of NW_025228154.1, read as the reverse complement.
TGCACTTCACGTTCAGCTTTACAAGCAAGATGGAATAAACGAGTGATATTAGTATACTCCTTATAGTCTAGAATGGTCTGAATCTCTCTATTTAATCCACCCAGAAAACGTGCAAGCATAGCTTCATTCTCCTCAACAATACCACATCTAATCATGCCAGTTTGTAATTCCTGATAATATTCTTCTACAGAATTTTTCCCTTGTCTTAAACGCTGCAATTTTTGAAGCAATTCACGTTGATAATATGGTGGAACCCAACGCGTACGCATAGCAGTTTTCAAAGCAGCCCAAGTAGTTGGAATAGGATATAATCTACAATGTTCAGACCACCATACACATGCAAAACTAGTGAAAGCACAAACGGCAGCAGCAACTCGTCTCTCCTCAGGATATTGTAAACATGTAAATCGTTGTTCAGTTTCTAACTGCCAAGTAAGATATATATCAGGAACATATCTACCCTCAAATGGTGGAATATTCAATTTCAGTTTAGGAATATGGACATCATCTCGTACCTGAGGTGGTGGTGCAGGCCTACCATTACGAATATATACCTGAGGTCGACCTGCTGGTGGTGGTACAGGTGGCTGCATGTAGTGTTGATTTTGATCAACCTCATCCTCATAATCTCCAGTATGGCATTTTAGTTTCTCTACATATGCTGATTATGTTGATTGTGATGTGGTACCTATGATGAGGACATCAATACAATTGTTACAGCCAAAATGGCTCCTGAAGACGCTGACAGGTATGAATGTTTAGTTGCTCAACGTGTTTTGAGTGTGCAGGTCACACAAGCTGAGCAAAATCAGAGGCACAATTTGTTCCATACCAAGGGAGTTGTGAAGGAACGTTCTGTGCGCGTCATAATAGACAGAGGGAGCTGCAACAACTTGGCTAGCATGGAGATGGTGGAGAAGCTTTCTCTCACCACAAGACCACATCCACATCCTTACTACATCCAATGGTTCAACAACAGCGGCAAGGTTAAGGTAACACGTACTGTTCGTGTGCATTTTAGTATCTCTACATATGTTGATTATGTTGATTGTGATGTGGTACCTATGCAAGCATGTTCCTTATTACTTGGTAGACCATGGCAATTTGATAAAAAATCTGTACACCATGGTAGAAACAATCACTATACTCTTGTTCATAAGGATAAAAATATTACTTTGCTTCCTATGACTCCTGATTCCATTTTGAAAGATGATATTAATAGAGCTAATAAAGCACAACAGGAGAAGAATAAGAGTGAAAATCAGATTGTGGCAAAAGAATTTGAGCAACAAATGAAGCCTAATAATAAACCATCTAGTGTTGCTTCTGAAATTAAATTGAAAAGTGCATGTTTATTTGCCACCAAATCTGATATTGATGAGCTAGATTTCAGCAAATCTGTTTGCTATGCTTTTGTGTGCAAAGAGGCATTATTTTCATTCGAGGACGTGCCTTCCACTTTGCCTCCTGCTGTCACTAACATTTTGCAGGAGTTCGCTGACGTTTTTCCACAAGACGTGCCACCGGGATTACCGCCTAGTCGAGGGATTGAGCATCAGATTGACTTAATTCCCGGTGCTTCACTGCCAAACCGTGCACCATACCGTACCAATCCAGAGGAGACGAAGGAGATTATGCGTCAAGTACAAGAGCTTCTCGACAAAGGTTATATACGTGAATCCCTTAGTCCTTGTGCTGTTCCTATTATTCTAGTGCTGAAAAAGGATGGTACATCACGTATGTGTGTTGATTGTAGAGGCATTAATAATATTACTATTCGTTATCGTCATCCTATTCCTAGGCTAGATGATATGCTTGATGAATTGAGTGGCTCTACAATATTCTCCAAAGTTGATTTGCGTAGTGGCTACCATCAAATTCGTATGAAATTGGGAGATGAATGGAAAACAGCATTTAAAACTAAGTTTGGATTATATGAGTGGTTAGTCATGCCTTTTGGGTTAACTAATGCACCTAGTACTTTCATGAGATTAATGAACGAAGTTTTACGTGCTTTCATTGGACGATTTGTGGTAGTTTACTTTGATGACATATTGATTTATAGCAGATCTTTGGAGGAACATTTGGAACATTTACGTGCTGTTTTTATTGCTCTACGTGATGCACGTTTGTTTGTTAACCTTGGGAAGTGCACCTTTTGCACCGACCGAGTATCTTTTCTTGGCTATGTTGTTACTCCACAGGGAATTGAAGTTGATAAAGCCAAGATTGAAGCTATTGAGAGTTGGCCGCAGCCCAAAACGGTCACACAAGTGAGGAGTTTTCTTGGCCTCGCTGGATTCTATAGGCGTTTTGTGAGAGATTTCAGCACCATTGCTGCACCTCTCAATGAGCTTACAAAGAAAGATGTGCCTTTTCTTTGGGGTACCGCACAGGAAGAAGCCTTCACGGTATTGAAAGATAAGTTGACACATGCTCCTTTACTCCAACTTCCTGATTTTAATAAGACTTTTGAGCTTGAATGTGATGCTAGTGGAATTGGATTAGGAGGTGTGTTATTACAAGATGGCAAACCTGTTGCATACTTTTCTGAAAAATTGAGTGGGCCTAGTCTGAATTATTCTACTTATGATAAAGAATTATATGCTCTTGTTCGGACTTTAGAAACATGGCAACATTATTTATGGCCCAAAGAATTTGTTATACATTTTGATCATGAATCTTTGAAACATATTAAAAGTCAAGCTAAACTGAATCGTAGACATGCTAAATGGGTGGAATTCATTGAGACTTTCCCTTATGTCATTAAACACAAGAAGGGAAAAGAAAATGTTATTGCTGATGCATTGTCTCGTCGCTATACTATGCTTTCACAACTTGACTTCAAAATATTTGGTTTGGAGACCATCAAAGATCAATATGTGCATGATGCTGACTTTAAAGATGTAATGCAGAATTGTAAAGAAGGAAGAATGTGGAACAAGTTTGTTGTTAACGATGGATTTGTGTTTCGTGCTAACAAGCTATGCATTCCAGCTAGCTCCGTTCGTCTTTTGTTGTTGCAGGAGGCGCATGGAGGAGGATTAATGGGACACTTTGGCGTGAAGAAGACGGAGGACGTACTTGCTACACATTTCTTTTGGCCAAAGATGAGACGGGATGTTGAGCGTTTTATTGCTCGCTGCACTACATGTCAAAAAGCTAAGTCACGACTCAATCCTCATGGTTTATATATGCCTTTGCCTGTACCTACTGTTCCTTGGGAGGATATATCTATGGACTTTGTTTTAGGTTTACCTCGAACAAAGAAGGGGAGGGATAGCATATTTGTTGTCGTGGATAGATTCTCGAAAATGGCACACTTTATACCATGTCATAAAAGTGATGATGCTGTTAATGTTGCTGATTTGTTCTTTCGTGAAATTATTCGCTTGCATGGTGTGCCAAATACTATTGTTTCAGATCGTGGTACTAAATTTCTTAGCCACTTTTGGAGATGTTTATGGGCTAAGTTGGGGACTAAACTGCTTTTTAGTACTACTTGTCACCCCCAAACTGATGGACAAACTGAAGTAGTCAATAGAACGTTGTCTACTATGCTTAGGGCTGTTTTGAAGAATAATAAGAAAATGTGGGAGGAATGCTTGCCTCATATTGAATTTGCTTATAATCGTTCATTGCATTCTACTACTAAGATGTGCCCTTTTGAAGTTGTGTATGGTTTCCTACCTCGTGCACCTATTGATTTGTTGCCTCTTCCATCTTCGGAGAAGGTTAATTTTGATGCTAAACAACGTGCTGAATTGATTTTAAAAATGCATGAGTTAACTAAGGAAAACATTGAGCGGATGAATGCTAAATATAAACTTGCTGGAGATAAGGGTAGAAAACATGTTGTGTTTGCACCTGGAGATCTTGTTTGGTTACATTTGCGTAAGGATAGATTTCCTGATTTCCGCAAATCAAAGCTAATGCCACGTGCTGATGGTCCCTTTAAGGTGTTAGAGAAAATAAATGATAATGCATATAAACTTGAGCTGCCTGCAGATTTTGGGGTTAGTCCCACTTTTAACATTGCAGATTTGAAGCCTTATTTGGGTGAGGAAGATGAACTTTCGTCGAGGACGACTTCATTTCAAGAAGGGGAGGATGATGAGGACATTAATACAATTGTTACACCCACAGCCCCTGCTGCTATACATACTGGACCAATTACTAGAGCTCGTGCACGCCAACTAAATTACCAGGTACTTTCGTTTCTTGGTAATGATTCTAATGTTCATGAGAATATGATGCTGCCTAAATTGGATACATTTGTTTTGCTTACAAATGAAGGGTCTAGCTTGGAGAAGGATGAACATTGGAGCAAGAACAAGCATGGAGATGATGGCATGCACAAGGGGAACAAGAACGGAGTTACAAGTGATGATTTCAGGACTTTGAAGCCACCATAATGGGTGCATGAAGCCTTGGACGAAATATACAAGATGCCACTTCATAATTTCGTCCCGAGGCTATTTTAGGTGCTGCGTCACCTTATTATTGGGTCAGGCCCATGTAATTTCGAAATACATAAGTATAGGCTATTTTTAGAGTCCGTATGTGTGGGGAAACAAGAGATAGGGTTGATTTCGGACCCCTCCACCAAGGGCCACGAAATTCCCCCCCCCCTCTTCCTCCATATATACAGCCCTTAGGGCATCGTTTAGACTTTGGGTTTTGTTTAGATTAAAAGTTCGCCATAGCTGCAACTTCGCGTACTTCGTTTGTGTTCAACGACCAGACAAAGGCGTCACAGAACCCCACCTTGATCAAAAAAGCTTTCATCTTATATTCGCAATATCCAGATTGCAATCTTAGTTTCTTGCTTGTTCTTCGTTTGCTCGCAGGAAACAGACCCTCGTGGTCAGGTTGATCGTGCTCCGGCGTGGTCAATAACCTCTCGGAGTTGGTTTAGCGATTGCTAAGGCGCGACGTCCTCGCACGTTCGTAGTCGGATCGTCAAAAGTCGACTTCCACCAAAGCGAAATCCACCATCTCATCGAAAGACGGGACACCTTTGCCTCTATCAAACTTGGCTAGCATGGAGATGGTGGAGAAGCTTTCTCTCACCACAAGACCACATCCACATCCTTACTACATCCAATGGTTCAACAACAGCGGCAAGGTTAAGGTAACACGTACTGTTCGTGTGCATTTTAGTATCTCTACATATGCTGATTATGTTGATTGTGATGTGGTACCTATGCAAGCATGTTCCTTATTACTTGGTAGACCATGGCAATTTGATAAAAATTCTGTACACCATGGTAGAAACAATCACTACACTCTTGTTCATAAGGATAAAAATATTACTTTGCTTCCTATGACTCCTGATTCCATTTTGAAAGATGATATTAATAGAGCTCATAAAGCACAACAGGAGAAGAATAAGAGTGAAAATCAGATTGTGGCAAAAGAATTTGAGCAACAAATGAAGCCTAATAATAAACCATCTAGTGTTGTTTCTGAAATTAAATTGAAAAGTGCATGTTTATTTGCCACCAAATCTGATATTGATGAGCTAGATTTCAGCAAATCTGTTTGCTATGCTTTTGTGTGCAAAGAGGCATTATTTTCATTCGAGGACGTGCCTTCCTCTTTGCCTCCTGCTGTCACTAACATTTTGCAGGAGTTCGCTGACGTTTTTCCACAAGACGTGCCACCGGGATTACCGCCTATTCGAGGGATTGAGCATCAGATTGACTTAATTCCCGGTGCTTCGCTGCCAAATCATGCACCATACCGTACCAATCCAGAGGAGACGAAGGAGATTATGCATCAAGTACAAGAGCTTCTCGACAAAGGTTATATACGCGAATCCCTTAGTCCTTGTGCTGTTCCTATTATTCTAGTGCCGAAAAAGGATGGTACATCACGTATGTGTGTTGATTGTAGAGGCATTAATAATATTACTATTCGTTATCGTCATCCTATTCCTAGGCTAGATGATATGCTTGATGAATTGAGTGGCTCTACAATTTTCTCCAAAGTTGATTTGCGTAGTGGCTACCATCAAATTCGTATGAAATTGGGAGATGAATGGAAAACAGCATTTAAAACTAAGTTTGGATTATATGAGTGGTTAGTCATGCCTTTTGGGTTAACTAATGCACCTAGTACTTTCATGAGATTAACGAACGAAGTTTTACGTGCTTTCATTGGACGATTTGTGGTAGTTTACTTTGATGACATATTGATTTATAGCAGATCTTTGGAAGAACATTTGGAACATTTACGTGCTGTTTTTATTGCTCTACGTGGTGCATGTTTGTTTGGTAACCTTGGGAAGTGCACCTTTTGCACCGACCGAGTATCTTTTCTTGGCTATGTTGTTACTCCACAGGGAATTGAAGTTGATAAAGCCAAGATTGAAGCTATTGAGAGTTGGCCGCAGCCCAAAATGGTCACACAAGTGAGGAGTTTTCTTGGCCTCGCTGGATTCTATAGGCGTTTTGTGAGAGATTTCAGCACCATTGCTGCACCTCTCAATGAGCTTACACAGAAAGATGTGCCTTTTCTTTGGGGTACCGCACAGGAAGAAGCCTTCACGGTATTGAAAGATAAGTTGACACATGCTCCTTTACTCCAACTTCCTGATTTTAATAAGACTTTTGAGCTTGAATGTGATGCTAGTGGAATTGGATTAGGAGGTGTGTTATTACAAGATGGCAAACCTGTTGCATACTTTTCTGAAAAATTGAGTGGGCCTAGTCTGAATTATTCTACTTATGATAAAGAATTATATGCTCTTGTTCGGACTTTAGAAACATGGCAACATTATTTATGGCCCAAAGAATTTGTTATACATTCTGATCATGAATCTTTGAAACATATTAAAAGTCAAGCTAAACTGAATCGTAGACATGCTAAATGGGTTGAATTCATTGAGACTTTCCCTTATGTCATTAAACACAAGAAGGGAAAAGAAAATGTTATTGCTGATGCATTGTCTCGTCGCTATACTATGCTTTCACAACTTGACTTCAAAATATTTGGTTTGGAGACCATCAAAGATCAATGATGAGGACATCAATACAATTGTTACACCCACAGCCCCTGCTGCCATACATACTGGACCAATTACTAGAGCTCGTGCACGCCAACTAAATTACCAGGTACTTTCGTTTCTTGGTAATGATTCTAATGTTCATGAGAATATGATGCTGCCTAAATTGGATACATTTGTTTTTCTTACAAATGAAGGGCCTAGCTTGGAGAAGGATGAACATTGGAGCAAGAACAAGCATGGAGATGATGGCATGCGCAAGGAAAACAAGAACGGAGTTACAAGTGATGATTTCAGGACTTTGAAGCCACCATAATGGGTGCATGAAGCCTTGGACGAAATATACAAGATGCCACTTCATAAATTTCGTCCCGAGGCTATTTTAGGTGCTGCGTCACCTTATTATTGGGCCAGGCCCATGTAATTTCGAAATACATAAGTATAGGCTATTTTTAGAGTCCTTATGTGTGGGGAAACAAGAGATAGGGTTGATTTCGGACCCCTCCACCAAGGGCCACGAAATTCCCCCCTCTTCCTCCATATATACAGCCCTTAGGGCATCGTTTAGACTTTGGGTTTTGTTTAGATTAAAAGTTCGCCATAGCTGCAACTTCGCGTACTTCGTTTGTGTTCAACGACCAGACAAAGGCGTCACAGAACCCCACCTTGATCAATAAAGCTTTCATCTTATATTCGCAATATCCAGATTGCAATCTCAGTTTCTTGCTTGTTCTTCGTTTGCTCGCAGGAAACAGACCCTCGTGGTCAGGTTGATCGTGCTCCGGCGTGGTCAATAACCTCTCGGAGTTGGTTTAGCGATTGCTAAGGCGCGACATCCTCGCACGTTCGTAGTCGGATCGTCAAAGTCGACTTCCACCAAAGCGAAATCCATCATCTCATCGAAAGACGGGACACCTCTGCCTCTATCATATAGCCAACCCAGCTCCACATATTTCTACACCGTGTATACGTACGCTCCCCTGGCAATCGCTTTACTCAATATTCGAAGTTACTTGACACCGCTGGTTGCCGATCACCGCCTGCTGCATGGTAAGAACTTGTAAGACATTGATATTTGCTTTACTGTGAGCGTTTTACCACCACATCCTAGTAGTTATACGAACATTATTTTTGGGTTTTGTTTCTTGTTCTACTAATCATGACAGGATCCAGAGTCAATTCATGGGCTTTGTCGATCGCGGGAGACGTGCCACCACCTTTGCAAATACCACAACCGTCACGAGAGGTGCACAAACATCCAAATGCACATGATCAGGTTAATGTATCTATACCACCATTTAATGGCCGTTTTAAACCTGCTTTATATATTGAATGGGAGTTCGACATAAAAAATATATTTGCTTCCCATAATTTCGATGAACATAAAAAGGTTAAGGTTGCGGTTGGTTCTTTCACTGGTTATGCTTTGGTTTGGGGGAGTGAATATTGTCGGTTACACCCTGATTATATACCTACTACTTGGGATGATTTGAAACTTGCCATGCGACATACTTTCGTCCCTGCTTATTATACTCGTGACATGATTAAGAAGTTGCAACACTTAAAACAAGGTAGTGAAACTGTAACAAAATATTATGATGATTTACAAACTACCTTGTTGCATTCCTCTTTAGAAGAAAGTGAAGATGATTTTATGGATAGATTTTGGGAAGGATTAAACCGTGATATTCAAGAGATACTAATTCATGAAGAGTGTTATCCTATGGACCATTTGTTTCATCTTGCTTGCAAAGCTGAACAGGAAATAAAACGACGTGTTGGCCACGAGGAGAACAAGCGCACGGTGCACATTCCAAGAGTTGATATGATTGTTCCTTCAACTACTAGGCATACTATGACAACCACATCCGTTGTTGTCAGGACTACATCACCTTCACCATGTGACACATCGCCCTCGAGAGTGGCTACATCATCTGAGTTGATCATAAGAGGTAATGACAAAGGTACTGATCTTCCATCTCTACATGAGAATGATGAATGCCTTGTCAATTTGAATGCACCATCTGATGAGCTACCCACTACTTTGATCACACCACCTATTTTAGAGGACTACGTTGATAATTTGACTTTGCCATGTGATCAAACAACTGAAATACCAACAATTTTGAGTGCACCCATTGAATTAACTATTGATGCAAAAGAACCAATGTTTAATCACTTTGATATGACCTTTAATCTTGGTGATGATTCTGTGTTGAATGACTTATTGCATGTTTGCTTATTTAAGCATGTTGTAGCATGTAAATTTGATGCAAGTAAGGTTTATTCACCAATGTTGGGATGGTTTAATGATGAACATTGTCAATCTTTTGAAATGAATAAGAGCTTCACTTATATGTGCAAACTGAGTTGCAATATTTTCATGCCTTCTTCTTGTGCTAATTTTTTGGCTTTAGATTTTATGAACTATGCAAGTTACTCATCTATTCATGTGTCATATATGCAAAAATCAAGGGAAGTAAAAATGGATGACATATACATATACAACATGTACACCTTGTCTCTTTTGTTAGCCACATTTCCGATTAAGCAACGCCGAGGACGGCTTTATTTTCAAGAAGGGGAGGATGATGAGGACATGACTACCTTCGATATGACCAAAAATATTGCATATATGCATATTTGTCAGGTGATTTCTAGTGCAAACTATTCAATAATCTATTTATGTTATCCAGAACAAAAATACTTCACACACTTTTGTGTTTTGTCTAATTGCAGGTGTATGGGACATTTGTACAATCCACATATGGAGATAAGGAAGAAAGAGATGTTTATTTGCTGTCCAAAAAGTTCTCTCACGTCACTTTTGGCCCAAGAGAAGATAGAGTCCAAGTCTCTCACGTTCTGGATTCAGATTCGGACTGCACAGACATACCTGACTCAAATCGCACACAAGTTTTTCATACGGACTCCGAATTGGGTGATTCTTTTTTTGTTGGAAACTAGATTTCGTGCACTTTCCAACCCAATTGGAATCACCTTCAAATTCGTCCGGAGCGTTGAGTTGTGGACGAAACAATCTGATGCTGCAGCAGAATCCGAGTCAAACTACAAGTCCAAAGGTGTTACATCACCTCCACTTGGGCCCATTGGCCTTGTACGACCTAGATTTAGTTTTAGGCTGCCTTGGGACGTCCTCCCACCTCTTTGGCCGCCACCCCTTGCTCCTATATAAGTAGATCCATCTAGTAGCTTTT
>NW_025228154.1:50074-111769 GCF_018294505.1 Triticum aestivum | reverse complement strand
GTTTGTAGTCGGATCGTCAAAGTCATCTTCACCAAATTGATAGTTATCATCTCATCGAAAGATCGGGACACCCCGCCTCTATCAGGCGGGGTGTCCCGATCTTTCGATGATATGGTAACTATCGATTTGGTGGAGACGACTTTGACGATCCGACTACAAACATGCACGACGTTGCGCCTTAGCAATCGCTAAACCAATCTCCAGAGGTTATTGACCACGCCGGTGCACGCTCAACCTGACCACGAAGGTCTATTCCTGCAAGCAATCGAAGAACGAGCAAGAATATGATAAAAGCAATCTGAATATTGCAAATATGTATGAAGTATTGATAAAGGTGGGGATCCGTAAGCGGTCTTGGTCTGGTCGTTGGACAAAAACGAAGTAAACGAAGTTGCAATGGCTAACTTTTAACTAAACAAATCCCAAGGAAAAGCTACTAGATGGATCTACTTATATAGGAGCAAGGGGTGGCGGCCAAGGAGGTGGGAGGACGTCCCAAGGCAGCCTAAAACTAAATCTAGGTCGTACAAGGCCAATGGGCCCAAGTGGAGGTGATGTAACACCTTTGGACTTGTAGTTTGACTCGGATTCTGCTGCAGCATCAGATTGTTTCGTCCACAACTCAACGCTCCGGACGAATTTGAAGGTGATTCCAATTGGGTTGGAAAGTGCACGAAATCTAGTTTCCAACAAAAAAAGAATCACCCAATTCGGAGTCCGTATGAGAAACTTGTGTGCGTTTTGAGTCAGGTGTGTCTGTGCAGTCCGAATCTGAAACCAGAACGTGAGAGACTTGGACTCTATCTTCTCTTGGGCCAAAAGTGACGTGAGAGAACTTTTTGGACAGCAAATAAACATCTCTTTCTTCCTTATCTTCATATGTGGATTGTACAAATGTCCCATACACCTGCAATTAGACAAAACACAAAAGTGTGTGAAGTATTTTTGTTCTGGATAACATAAATAGATTATTGAATAGTTTGCACTAGAAATCACCTGGAAAATATGCATATATGCAATATTTTTGGTCATATCCAAGGTAGTCATGTGACCACGAAGGTCTATTCCTGCAAGCAATCGAAGAACGAGCAACAATATGATAAAAGCAATCTGAATATTGCAAATATATATGAAGTATTGATAAAGGTGGGGATCCGTAAGCGGTCTTGGTCTGGTCGTTGGACACAAACGAAGTACACGAAGTTGCAATGGCTAACTTTTAACTAAACAAATCCAAAAAAAAAGCTACTAGATGGATCTACTTATATAGGAGCAAGGGGTGGCGGCCAAGGAGGTGGGAGGACGTCCCAAGGCAGCCTAAAACTAAATCTAGGTCGTACAAGGCCAATGGGCCCAAGTGGAGGTGATGTAACACCTTTGGACTTGTAGTTTGACTCGGATTCTGTTGCAGCATCAGATTGTTTCGTCCACACCTCAATGCTCCGGACGAATTTGAAGGTGATTCCAATGGGGTTGGAAAGTGCACGAAATCTAGTTTCCAACAAAAAAAGAATCACCCAATTCGGAGTCCGTATGAAAAACTTGTGTGCGTTTTGAGTCAGGAGTGTCTGTGCAGTCCGAATCTGAATCCAGAACGTGAGAGACTTGGACTCTATCTTCTCTTGGGCCAAAAGTGACGTGAGAGAACTTTTTGGACAGCAAATAAACATATCTTTCTTCCTTATCTTCATATGTGGATTGTACAAATGTCCCATACACCTGCAATTAGACAAAACACAAAAGTGTGTGAAGTATTTTTGTTCTGGATAACATAAATAGATTATTGAATAGTTTGCACTAGAAATCACCTGGAAAATATGCATATATGCAATATTTTTGGTCATATCCAAGGTAGTCATGTCCTCATCATCCTCCCCTTCTTGAAAATAAAGCCGTCCTCGGCGTTGCTTAATCTGAAATGTGGCTAACAAAAGAGACAAGGTGTACATGTTGTATATGTATATGTCATCCATTTTTACTTCCCTTGATTTTTGCATATATGACACATGAATAGATAAGTAACTTGCATAGTTCATAAAATCTAAAGCCAAAAAATTAGCACAAGAAGTAGAAGGCATGAAAATATTGCAACTCAGTTTGCACATATAAGTGAAGCTCTTATTTATTTCAAAAGATTGACAATGTTCATCATTAAACCATGCCAATATTGGTGAATAAACCTTACTTGCATCAAATTTACATGCTACAACATGCTTAAATAAGCAAACATGCAATAAGTCATTCAACACAGAATCATCACCAAGATTAGAGGTCATATCAAAATGATTAAACATTGGTTCTTTTGCATCAATAGTTAATTCAATGGGTGCACTCAAAATTGTTGGTATTTCAGTTGTTTGATCACATGGCAAAGTCAAATTATCAACGTAGTCCTCTAAAATAGGTGGTGTGATCAAAGTAGTGGGTAGCTCATCAGATGGTGCATTCAAATTGACAAGACATTCATCATTCTCATGTAGAGATGGAAGATCAGTACCTTTGTTGATGAGGACATCAATACAATTGTTACACCCACAGCCCCTGCTGCTATACATACTGGACCAATTACTAGAGCTCGTGCACGCCAACTAAATTACCAGGTACTTTCGTTTCTTGGTAATGATTCTAATGTTCATGAGAATATGATGCTGCCTAAATTGGATACATTTGTTTTGCTTACAAATGAAGGGCCTAGCTTGGAGAAGGATGAACATTGGAGCAAGAACAAGCCTGGAGATGATGGCATGCGCAAGGGAAACAAGAACGGAGTTACAAGTGATGATTTCAGGACTTTGAAGCCACCATAACGGGTGCATGAAGCCTTGGACGAAATATACAAGATGCCACTTCATAAATTTCGTCCCGAGGCTATTTTAGGTGCTGCGTCACCTTATTATTGGGCCAGGCCCATGTAATTTCGAAATACATAAGTATAGGCTATTTTTAGAGTCCGTATGTGTGGGGAAACAAGAGATAAGGTTGATTTCGGACCCCTCCATCAAGGGCCACGAAATTCCCCCCTCTTCCTCCATATATACAGCCCTTAGGGCATCGTTTAGACTTTGGGTTTTGTTTAGATTAAAAGTTCGCCATAGCTGCAACTTCGCGTACTTCGTTTGTGTTCAACGACCAGACAAAGGCGTCACAGAACCCCACCTTGATCAATAAAGCTTTCATCTTATATTCGCAATATCCAGATTGCAATCTTAGTTTCTTGCTTGTTCTTCGTTTGCTCGCAGGAAACAGACCCTCGTGGTCAGGTTGATCGTGCTCCGGCGTGGTCAATAACCTCTCGGAGTTGGTTTAGCGATTGCTAAGGCGCGACGTCCTCGCACGTTCGTAGTCGGATCGTCAAAGTCGACTTCCACCAAAGCGATATCCATCATCTCATCGAAAGACGGGACACCTTTGCCTCTATCATTTGTCATTACCTCTTATGATCAACTCAGATGATGTAGCCACTCTCGGGGGCGATGTGTCACATGGTGGAGGTGATTTAGTCCTGACAACAACGGATGTGGTTGTCATAGTATGCCTAGTAGTTGAAGGAACAATCATATCAACTCTTGGAATGTGCACCGTGCGCTTGTTCTCCTCGTGGCCAACACGTCGTTTTATTTCCTGTTCAGCTTTGCAAGCAAGATGAAACAAATGGTCCATAGGATAACACTCTTCATGAATTAGTATCTCTTGAATATCACGGTTTAATCCTCCCCAAAATCTATCCATAAAATCATCTTCACTTTCTTCTAAAGAGGAATGCAACAAGGTAGTTTGTAAATCATCATAATATTTTGTTACAGTTTCACTACCTTGTTTTAAGTGTTGCAACTTCTTAATCATGTCACGAGTATAATAAGCAGGGACGAAAGTATGTCGCATGGCAAGTTTCAAATCATCCCAAGTAGTAGGTATATAATCAGGGTGTAACCGACAATATTCACTCCACCAAACCAAAGCATAACCAGTGAAAGAACCAACCGCAACCTTAACCTTTTTATGTTCATCGAAATTATGGGAAGCAAATATATTTTTTATGTCGAACTCCCATTCAATATATAAAGCAGGTTTTAAACGGCCATTAAATGGTGGTATAGATACATTAACCTGATCATGTGCATTTGGATGTTTGTGCACCTCTCGTGACGGTTGTGGTATTTGCAAAAGTGGTGGCACATCTCCCGCGATCGACAAAGCCCATGAATTGACTCTGGATCCTGTCATGATTAGTAGAACAAGAAACAAAACCCAAAAATAAGGTTCCTATAACTACTAGGATGTGGTGGTAAAACGCTCACAGTAAAGCAAATATCAATGTCTTACAAGTTCTTACCATGCAGCAGGCGGTGATCGGCAACCAGCGGTGTCAAGTAACTCCGAATATTGAGTAAAGCGATTGCCAGGGGAGCGTACGTATACACGGTGTAGAAATATGTGGAGCTGGGTTGGCTATATATGGTAGCAAAAGATTACCAATAATCAATTCAGAGATGTAATGTTGAATAAACGCTCAACGACGGTACTGTGCTGGTCCTAGGCTAGACCGGACTAGAGACGCGAGCCTAGAACACTAATGAGGTCATGTCGTAGCACAACTAGCATCAATGAAGGATACTAAGTAGCTCTGGACAGCAAGATATAAGTGAAGATCACAACGGCAGTAAAGATAATGAGGTGAAACAACAGCCAAGCAGGATATATCAACAACTTTGTCTCCAACTTTCCTCTGAAAAAGTTTGTGCCGATTTTTTTGTTTTTTTTTCTTCTCTTTTTTTTCCTCACACTTTTTTTTTCTTTCTCTCCTTTTTTTCTCTCTGACTTTTTTTTCTCCTTTTTTTCTCGTTTTTCTCTCTTTTTTTCTCCCTCTTTCCAAAACAAACTAGATAAGATGCAGATTGGATCAAGTGAAGATGTGAACGATCTCAACTATTATTATGACAATGAATGGTGGGTAGCACGTGGTGGAAATTGATGGATGGGTGGTGGATAGCGGAAGAGATAATGATGCAGCGGTGGCGTGACTAATGTGAACAGAACTCGAAACTCTAAACGAACTAGACACTAAGACCAGCAACTCGACACGACGATGCAACCGATAATTCAACTATGCAAGCAATGAAAAGAAAATTGCAAAGGCTCAGACTGGCTTGGACCAAGGATGAATAGATCTAACTCTTTTTTGTGGCTTTTTCTTGGACAATAGGTAAGAAAATAAATCTAATCTAGGAAAACTGGAAATTCTCACCGAGCAACCTGAAAACTGATACCACTTGATAGAGGCGGGGTGTCCCGATCTTTCGATGAGATGGTAACTATCGATTTGGTGGAGACGACTTTGACGATCCGACTACAAACGTGCACGACGTTGCGCCTTAGCAATCGCTAAACCAATCTCCAGAGGTTATTGACCACGCCGGTGCACGATCAACCTGACCACGAAGGTCTATTCCTGCAAGCAATCGAAGAACGAGCAAGAATATGATAAAAACAATCTGAATATTGCAAATATGTATGAAGTATTGATGAAGGTGGGGATCCGAAAGCGGTCTTGGTCTGGTCGTTGGACACAAACGAAGTACACGAAGTTGCGTTGGCTAACTTTTAACTAAACAAATCCCAAGGAAAAGCTACTAGATGGATCTACTTATATAGGAGCAAGGGGTGGCGGCCAAGGAGGTGGGAAGACGTCCCAAGGCAGCCTAAAACTAAATCTAGGTCGTACAAGGCCAATGGGCCCAAGTGGAGGTGATGTAACACCTTTGGACTTGTAGTTTGACTCGGATTCTGCTGCAGCATCAGATTGTTTCGTCCACAACTCAACGCTCCGGACGAATTTGAAGGTGATTCCAATTGGGTTGGAAAGTGCACGAAATCTAGTTTCCAACAAAAAAAGAATCACCCAATTCGGAGTCCGTATGAAAAACTTGTGTGCGTTTTGAGTCAGGTGTGTCTGTGCAGTCCGAATCTGAATCCAGAACGTGAGAGACTTGGACTCTATCTTCTCTTGGGCCAAAAGTGACGTGAGAGAACTTTTTGGACAGCAAATAAACATCTCTTTCTTCCTTATCTTCATATGTGGATTGTACAAATGTCCCATACACCTTGATAGAGGCAAAGGTGTCCCGTCTTTCGATGAGATGGTGGATTTCGCTTTGGTGGAAGTCGACTTTGACGATCCGACTACGAACGTGCGAGGACGTCGCGCCTTAGCAATCGCTAAACCAACTCCGAGAGGTTATTGACCACGCCGGAGCACGATCAACCTGACCACGAAGGTCTGTTTCCTGCGAGCAAACGAAGAACAAGCAAGAAACTAAGATTGCAATCTGGATATTGCGAATATAAGATGAAAGCTTTATTGATCAAGGTGGGGTTCTGTGACGCCTTTGTCTGGTCGTTGAACACAAACGAAGTACGCGAAGTTGCAGCTATGGCGAACTTTTAATCTAAACAAAACCCAAAGTCTAAACGATGCCCTAAGGGCTGTATATATGGAGGAAGAGGGGGGGAATTTCGTGGCCCTTGGTGGAGGGGTCCGAAATCAACCCTATCTCTTGTTTTCCCACACATACGGACTCTAAAAATAGCCTATACTTATGTATTTCGAAATTACATGGGCCTGGCCCAATAATAAGGTGACGCAGCACCTAAAATAGCCTCGGGACGAAATTTATGAAGTGGCATCTTGTATATTTCGTCCAAGGCTTCATGCACCCATTATGGTGGCTTCAAAGTCCTGAAATCATCACTTGTAACTCCGTTCTTGTTCCCCTTGTGCATGCCATCATCTCCATGCTTGTTCTTGCTCCAATGTTCATCCTTCTCCAAGCTAGACCCTTCATTTGTAAGCAAAACAAATATATCCAATTTAGGCAGCATCATATTCTCATGAACATTAGAATCATTACCAAGAAACGAAAGTACCTGGTAATTTAGTTGGCGTGCACGAGCTCTAGTAATTGGTCCAGTATGTATAGCAGCAGGGGCTGTGGGTGTAACAATTGTATTAATGTCCTCATCATCCTCCCCTTCTTGAAATGAAGTCGTCCTCGACGAAAGTTCATCTTCCTCACCCAAATAAGGCTTCAAATCTGCAATGTTAAAAGTGGGACTAACCCCAAAATCTGCAGGCAGCTCAAGTTTATATGCATTATCATTTATTTTCTCTAACACCTTAAAGGGACCATCAGCACGTGGCATTAGCTTTGATTTGTGCAAATCAGGAAATCTATCCTTACACAAATGTAACCAAACAAGATCTCCAGGTGCAAACACAACATGTTTTCTACCCTTATCTCCAGCAAGTTTATATTTAGCATTCATCCGCTCAATGTTTTCCTTAGTTAACTCATGCATTTTTAAAATCAATTCAGCACGTTGTTTAGCATCAAAATTAACCTTCTCCGAAGATGGAAGAGGCAACAAATCAATAGGTGCACGAGGTAGGAAACCATACACAACTTCAAAAGGGCACATCTTAGTAGTAGAATGCAATGAACGATTATAAGAAAATTCAATATGAGGCAAGCATTCCTCCCACATTTTCTTATTATTCTTCAAAACAGCCCTAAGCATAGTAGACAACGTTCTATTGACTACTTCAGTTTGTCCATCAGTTTGGGGGTGACAAGTAGTACTAAAAAGCAGTTTAGTCCCCAACTTAGCCCATAAACATCTCCAAAAGTGGCTAAGAAATTTAGTATCACGATCTGAAACAATAGTATTTGGCACACCATGCAAGCGAATAATTTCACGAAAGAACAAATCAGCAACATTAACAGCATCATCGCTTTTATGGCATGGTATAAAGTGTGCCATTTTCGAGAATCTATCCACGACAACAAATATGCTATCCCTCCCCTTCTTTGTTCGAGGTAAACCTAAAACAAAGTCCATAGATATATCCTCCCAAGGAACACTAGGTACAGGCAAAGGCATATATAAACCATGAGGATTGAGTCGTGACTTAGCTTTTTGACATGTAGTGCAGCGAGCAATAAAACGCTCAACATCCCGTCTCATCTTTGGCCAAAAGAAATGTGTAGCAAGTATGTCCTCCATCTTCTTCATGCAAAAGTGTCCCATTAATCCTCCTCCATGCACCTCCTGCAACAACAAAAGACGAACGGAGCTAGCTGGAATGCATAGCTTGTTAGCACGAAACACAAATCCATCGTTAACGACGAACTTGTTCCACATTCTTCCTTCTTTACAATTCTGCATTACATCTTTAAAATCAGCATCATGCACATATTGATCTTTGATGGTCTCCAAACCAAATATTTTGAAGTCAAGTTGTGAAAGCATAGTATAGCGGCGAGACAATGCATCAGCAATAACATTTTCTTTTCCCTTCTTGTGTTTAATGACATAAGGAAAAGTCTCAATGAATTCAACCCATTTAGCATGTCTACGATTCAGTTTAGCTTGACTTTTAATATGTTTCAAAGATTCATGATCAGAATGTATAACAAATTCTTTGGGCCATAAATAATGTTGCCATGTTTCTAAAGTCCGAACAAGAGCATATAATTCTTTATCATAAGTAGAATAATTCAGACTAGGCCCACTCAATTTTTCAGAAAAGTATGCAACAGGTTTGCCATCTTGTAATAACACACCACCTAATCCAATTCCACTAGCATCACATTCAAGCTCAAAAGTCTTATTAAAATCAGGAAGTTGGAGTAAAGGAGCATGTGTCAACTGATAGAGGCGGGGGTGTCCCGATCTTTCGATAAGATGATAACTATCGATTTGGTGAAGATGACTTTGACGATCCGACTACAAACTTGCACGACGTTGCGCCTTAGCAATCGCTAAACCAACTCCGAAAGGTTATTGACCACGCTGGAGCACAATCAACCTGACCACGAAGGTCTATTCCTGCAAGCAATCGAAGAACAAGCAAGAATATGATAAAAGCAATCTGAATATTGCGAGTATATATGAAGTATTGATAAAGGTGGGGATCCGTAAGCGGTCTTGGTCTGGTCGTTGGACACAAACGAAGTACACGAAGTTGCAATGGCTAACTTTTAACTAAACAAATCCCAAGGAAAAGCTACTAGATGGATCTACTTATATAGGAGCAAGGGGTGGCGGCCAAGGAGGTGGGAGGACGTCCCAAGGCAGCCTAAAACTAAATCTAGGTCGTACAAGGCCAATGGGCCCAAGTGGAGGTGATGTAACACCTTTGGACTTGTAGTTTGACTCGGATTCTGCTGCAGCATCAGATTGTTTCGTCCACAACTCAACGCTCCGGACGAATTTGAAGGTGATTCCAATTGGGTTGGAAAGTGCACGAAATCTAGTTTCCAATAAAAAAAGAATCACCCAATTCGGAGTCCGTATGAAAAACTTGTGTGCGTTTTGAGTCAGGAGTGTCTGTGCAATCCGAATCTGAATCCAGAACGTGAGAGACTTGGACTCTATCTTCTCTTGGGCCAAAAGTGACGTGAGAGAACTTTTTGGACAGCAAATAAACATATCTTTCTTCCTTATCTTCATATGTGGATTGTACAAATGTCCCATACACCTGCAATTAGACAAAACACAAAAGTGTGTGAAGTATTTTTGTTCTGGATAACATAAATAGATTATTGAATAGTTTGCACTAGAAATCACCTGGAAAATATGCATATATGCAATATTTTTGGTCATATCCAAGGTAGTCATGTGACCACGAAGGTCTATTCCTGCAAGCAATCGAAGAACGAGCAAGAATATGATAAAAGCAATCTGAATATTGCAAATATATATGAAGTATTGATAAAGGTGGGGATCCGTAAGCGGTCTTGGTCTGGTCGTTGGACACAAACGAAGTACACGAAGTTGCAATGGCTAACTTTTAACTAAACAAATCCCAAAAAAAAGCTACTAGATGGATCTACTTATATAGGAGCAAGGGGTGGCGGCCAAGGAGGTAGGAGGACGTCCCAAGGCAGCCTAAAACTAAATCTAGGTCGTACAACGCCAATGGGCCCAAGTGGAGGTGATGTAACACCTTTGGACTTGTAGTTTGACTCGGATTCTGCTGCAGCATCAGATTGTTTCGTCCACAACTCAACGCTCCAGACGAATTTGAAGGTGATTCCAATTGGATTGGAAAGTGCACGGAATCTAGTTTCCAACAAAAAAAGAATCACCCAATTCGGAGTCCGTATGAAAAACTTGTGTGCGTTTTGAGTCAGGAGTGTCTGTGCAGTCCGAATCTGAATCCAGAACGTGAGAGACTTGGACTCTATCTTCTCTTGGGCCAAAAGTGACGTGAGAGAACTTTTTGGACAGCAAATAAACATATCTTTCTTCCTTATCTTCATATGTGGATTGTACAAATGTCCCATACACCTGCAATTAGACAAAACACAAAAGTGTGTGAAGTATTTTTGTTCTGGATAACATAAATAGATTATTGAATAGTTTCCACTAGAAATCACCTGGAAAATATGCATATATGCAATATTTTTGGTCATATCCAAGGTAGTCATGTCCTCATCAGTAGCCATGTCTCGAGAGTGTCATATGAAATATCATTTAGGAGAGAAGTCACCTCGGTTTCGTGAGCTCTTGCACGTGCTCGAGTCATGGGTCCTTGTGGGGTTGGATGTGTTGATGTAGAGTCCATGGGGATGATGGTGGGATGCTCCGCATCATATCCCCTCCCTTCGAAAGGATCCGACCTCGGATCAAGATCTTCATCACCATGGAAAGGCGAGAGGTCTTTGACGTTGAAGGTGTCGCTCACGTTGTACTTGTCGCTTGGTAGGTCGAGCTTGTAAGCATTGTTGTTGTAGCGTGCTAACACCTTGAAGGGTCCATCGGCTCGAGGTAGAAGTTTGGACTTGCGTTTGTTGGGGAAGCGTTCCTTGCGAAGATGTAGCCACACGAGATCGCCTATGTTGAAGATCATGGGTTGCTTGTTGATGTTGAGCTTGGTCGCTAGTCGTTGTACTTGGCACTCGATGGTGTGTCTTGTATCTTCATGCATCTTCTTGATGTAGCTTGCATGGGCAGTTGCGTCGATGTTGGTGCGCTCTGGAAGAGGAAGAGGTAGAATGTCCAATGGGGACAATGGGTTGAAGCCGTAGACGACCTCGAAGGGAGACTTGCCGGTAGTCGAATGTCTTGCACGGTTGTAGGCGTACTCGGCGATGGGTAGACATGCCTCCCATTCCTTGATGTTCTTCTTGATCAACACGCGAAGGAGAGTGGATAGCGTCCGGTTCGTCACCTCCGTTTGGCCGTCGGTTTGAGGATGGTATGCGGATAAGAACAAGAGCTTGATTTCGAGCTTGGCGCATAGGGTCTTCCAAAAGTAACTTAAGAACTTGACGTCGCGGTCGGAGACGATTGTATTTGGTACTCCATGGAGGCGCAAGATTTCCCTACAAAAGAGATTTGCAACATGTGAAGCATCGTCTATCTTGTTGCAAGGAATGAAATGTGCCATCTTAGAAAATCGGTCCACAACGACAAACACGGAATCCTTTCCATTTTGAGTTCTAGGCAACCCATGTACAAAATCCATACTAATGTCTTCCCATGGTTGATAGGGAATAGGAAGAGGCATGTAAAGACCATGAGATTGAGCTTTAGAATTAGCTTTGCGACATGTAGAGCATCGGGTGGTGAAGCGTGAGACGTCGCGGAACATCTTGGGCCAAAAGTAGTTCTTGGAGAGCATGGCGAAAGTCTTGTCGCGTCCAAAGTGTCCCATGAGTCCACCTCCATGAGCCTCTTGCAAAAGTAGCAAACGAAGAGAAGACTCGGGAATGCATAGTTTGTTAGCTCTGATAAGATAACCATCCTTGATGTAATATTGTTCCCAAGATGTATGCGTCAAACATTTAGCATAATGAGGTGCAAAAGAAGGATCATTGGCATACAAGTCTTTTATGTGTTCAAAGCCAATGACATTCAACTCAAGTTTAGTCACAAGCGTGCATATGCGAGAAAGTGCATCGGCAACTACATTTTCCTTACCCTTAATGTACTTGATCACATATGGAAAAGATTCAATAAATTCACTCCATTTAGCATGACGCTTGTTTAACTTAGTTTGACCTTTTAAGTACTTAAGCGTTTCGTGATCGGTATGGATGACAAACTCATGAGGTCGAAGATAATGTTTCCAAACATGTAGTACACGCACTAGAGCATACAATTCTTTGTCATATGTGGGATAGTTAAGTTGAGCACCGGAGAGTTTCTCACTAAAATATGCAATGGCTCGTTTTTCTTGCAATAAAACTCCGCCAATTCCGGTACCACTTGCATCACAATGAACCTCAAAAGTTTTGTCAAAGTTGGGCAAAGCAAGAATCGGAGCATGTGTAAGCAAAGACTTGAGCTCTTCAAAAGCGGTGGATTGTAAAGATCCCCAAACAAAAGGAGTATTCTTCTTGCTCAAAGCATGCAAAGGAGCGGCTATTGTGCTAAAATCTTTCACAAAGCAACGATAAAATCCTGCAAGACCAAGGAAACTTCGCACTTGTTGCAAATTGGTGGGTTGGGGCCAAGTTTTAATTGCTTCAATTTTAGTTTCATCAACATGGACACCCTTGGAAGAGACAACGAAACCCAAGAAAACCACTTGTCAACACCAAATGTGCACTTTTTCAAGTTGGCATAAAGACTTTCCTTTCGAAGTGTTTGCAAAACAAGTCTAACATGATGAAGATGCTCTTTCATGGTTTTGCTAAACACAAGAATATCATCGAAGTAAACCACAACAAAGATTCCAATGTAAGGTCGAAGTACATGATGCATAAGACGCACAAAAGTACCGGGAGCTTCCGATAAACCCATAGGCATGACTAACCACTCATATAAGCCAAATTTAGTTTTGAAAGCGGTTTTCCATTCATCACCCTCATGAATGCGGATTTGGTAATAGCCACTTTTTAGATCAATTTTTGAGAAAAAGTTGGCTCCACTAAGTTCATCAAGCATATCATCTAAGCGAGGAATGGGATGCCTATAGCGAACGGTGATAGCATTTATAGGTCTACAATCGGAACACAAGCAGAAACTTCCATCGGGCTTAGGCACAAGTATGACGGGAACGACACAAGGGCTTAAGCTTTCACGTACATGACCGTTGTCGATTAGTTGTTGTACTTGCCGTTGAATCTCCTTGGTTTCTTCGGAATTGACACGGTAGGGAGCTTTGTTTGGAAGTGGCGCTCCGGGGATGAGGTCGATTCGATGCTCAATACCTCGTAGAGGAGGTAGACCCGGAGGTAGCTCATCGGGGAAAACATCTTGAAATTCCTGCAGAAGAGATTGAAACACCAAAGGTAGCTCGTGAATGGTGTTAGTTTTTGTATCTCCATCCTTGCACACAAGAACAAAGTGCATCACACTCGATGGGTTCTCTCACACTTCTCTCATCTCACTTTTGGTGGCAAATAGTATGAGGTTTTTTTCTCTAGGCGAAGAGGCGCTCAAATTTGGCTTGTGGCTCTCACTCACTTTTTGGTGGCTCACTTTCTCACTCGTCTCTCTATGGTGGGTGGCTTGCTTGTCGGCTATCACTTGACTAGGAGACATAGGTCGTAGCACATATTCCTTCCCTTTCATCTTGAAGCTATAGTGATTGGTTCGCCCATTGTGGATGACACCACGGTCGAATTGCCATGCTCGACCAAGAAGGAGGTGGCAAACGGTTATTGGGACCACATCACATTCCAAAGTGTCTTCATATGCACCGATTTTGAAAGAGACTTGGACCGTATGCTCAACTCGTATAGTGCCGGAGTCACTTAGCCATTGAACCTTGTAGGGGTGTGGGTGCTTCTTCTTGACCAATTGGAGCTTGGAGCATAATTCGTCACTTGCCAAGTTGTGACAACTACCTCCATCAATGATGACCTCGACGGATCGTCCATTGATGCCGGCCTTTGTGTGGAAGATGTGGCATTGTTGGTCTTCTTCTTGTTGATGTTGAAGTGTCAAAACTTTGTAGACAACGTGATGAGGACATCAATACAATTGTTACACCCACAGCCCCGGCTGCTATACATACTGGACCAATTACTAGAGCTCGTGCACGCCAACTAAATTACCAGGTACTTTCGCTTCTTGGTAATGATGCTAATGTTCATGAGAATATGATGCTGCCTAAATTGGATACATTTGTTTTGCTTACAAATGAAGGGCCTAGCTTGGAGAAGGATGAACATTGGAGCAAGAACAAGCATGGAGATGATGGCATGCGCAAGGGGAACAAGAACGGAGTTACAAGTGATGATTTCAGGACTTTGAAGCCACCATAATAGGTGCATGAAGCCTTGGACGAAATATACAAGATGCCACTTCATAAATTTCGTCCCGAGGCTATTATAGGTGCTGCGTCACCTTTTTATTGGGCCTGGCCCATGTAATTTCAAAATACATAAGTATAGGCTATTTTTAGAGTCCGTATGTGTGGGGAAACAAGAGATAGGGTTGATTTCGGACCCCTCCACCAAGGGCCACGAAATTCCCCTCTCTTCCTCCATATATACAGCCCTTAGGGCACCGTTTAGATTTTGGGTTTTGTTTAGATTAAAAGTTCGCCATAGCTGCAACTTCGCGTACTTCGTTTGTGTTCAATGACCAGACAAAGGCGTCACAGAACCCCACCTTGATCAATAAAGCTTTCATCTTATATTCGCAATATCCAGATTGCAATCTCAGTTTCTTGCTTGTTCTTCGTTTGCTCGCAGGAAACAGACCCTCGTGGTCAGGTTGATCATGCTCCGGCGTGGTCAATAACCTCTTGGAGTTGGTTTAGCGATTGCTAAGGCGCGACGTCCTCGCACGTTCGTAGTCGGATCGTCAAAGTCGACTGCCACCAAAGCGATATCCATCATCTCATCGAAAGACGGGACACCTTTGCCTCTATCACAATGAGAGCGGGGCTCGAATCCTCATCACAAAAGACTTGATCATCTTCATCTTCGTTCACGCGTCGGTGCATGGCCACTTGCTCAAGAGCTTCCATCTCCTCATCACTCATGGAGTCATATGTGCCGTCGTCGTTGAGGATCATGGTGCGCTTGTTTGGGCATTGATAAGACTTGTGGCCTCGGCCACCGCAAGTGAAACACTTGAAGGAGCTAGTCTTGACGATCTCATCGGTTGGAGTAGATGATGAAGCACGCGGCTTGAAGTTGTTTGTAGTAGGAGGAAGATGACATGAACTAGCGGAAGTTTTCTTGTAACTTGACTTGTCGTCGTTGCTTGGAGAAGGCTTGGTTGATGTAGGAGGAGTTGTTGAAGCTTGGGTGTTGGAGAAGCCGTATGTCTTGGATGAGTACTTGGCGTACTTAAAGTCATCTTGTACTTGACGTTCCGCCTTTGTAGCTTGATGCACGAGCTCAATGAGGTTGGAGTAGGGTTGGAAGTTGATAGAGGCTAAGGTGTCCCGTCTTTCGATGAGATGATGGATATCGCTTTGGTGGAAGTCGACTTTGATGATCCGACTACGAACGTGCGAGGACGTCGCGCCTTAGCAATCGCTAAACCAACTCCGAGAGGTTATTGACCACGCCGGAGCACGATCAACCTGACCACGACGGTTTGTTTCCTGCGAGCAAACGAAGAACAAGCAAGAAACTAAGATTGCAATCTGGATATTGCGAATATAAGATGAAAGCTTTATTGATCAAGGTGGGGTTCTGTGACGCCTTTGTCTGGTCGTTGAACACAAACGAAGTACGCGAAGTTGCAGCTATGGCGAACTTCAATCTAAACAAAACCCAAAGTCTAAACGATGCCCTAAGGGCTGTATATATGGAGGAAGAGTGGAGAATTTCGTGGCCCTTGGTGGAGGGGTCCGAAATCAATCCTATCTCTTGTTTCCCCACACATACGGACTCTAAAAATAGCCTATACTTATGTATTTCGAAATTACATGGGCCTGGCCCAATAATAAGGCGACGCAGCACCTAAAATAGCCTCGGGACGAAATTTATGAAGTGGCATTTTGTATATTTCGTCCAAGGCTTCATGCACCCATTATGGTGGCTTCAAAGTCCTGAAATCATCACTTGTAACTCCGTTTTTGTTCTCCTTGCGCATGCCATCATCTCCATGCTTGTTCTTGCTCCAATGTTCATCCTTCTCCAAGCTAGGTGATAGAGGCAAAGGTGTCCCGTCTTTCGATGAGATGGTGGTTTTCGCTTTGGTGGAAGTCGACTTTGACGATCCGACTACGAACGTGCGAGGACGTCGCGCCTTAGCAATCGCTAAACCAACTCCGAGAGGTTATTGACCACGCCGGAGCACGATCAACCTGACCACGAGGGTCTGTTTCCTGCGAGCAAACGAAGAACAAGCAAGAAACTAAGATTGCAATCTGGATATTGCGAATATAAGATGAAAGATTTATTGATCAAGGTGGGGTTCTGTGACGCCTTTGTCTGGTCGTTGAACACAAACGAAGTACGCGAAGTTGCAGCTATGGCGATCTTTTAATCTAAACAAAACCCAAAGTCTGAACGATGCCCTAAGGGCTGTATATATGGAGGAAGAGGGGGGAATTTCGTGGCCCTTGGTGGAGGAGTCCGAAATCAACCCTATCTCTTATTTCCCCACACATACGGACTCTAAAAATAGCCTATACTTATGTATTTCGAAATTACATGGGCCTGGCCCAATAATAAGGTGACGCAGCACCTAAAATAGCCTCGGGACGAAATTTATGAAGTGGCATCTTGTATATTTCGTCCAAGGCTTCATGCACCCATTATGGTGGCTTCAAAGTCCTGAAATCATCACTTGTAACTCCGTTCTTGTTCCCCTTGCGCATGCCATCATCTCCATGCTTGTTCTTGCTCCAATGTTCATCCTTCTCCAAGCTAGGCCCTTCATTTGTAAGCAAAACAAATATATCCAATTTAGGCAGCATCATATTCTCATGAACATTAGAATCATTACCAAGAAACGAAAGTACCTGGTAATTTAGTTGGCGTGCACGAGCTCTAGTAATTGGTCCAGTATGTATAGCAGCAGGGGCTGTGGGTGTAACAATTGTATTGATGTCCTCATCATCCTCCCCTTCTTGAAATGAAGTCGTCCTCGACGGAAGTCCATCTTCCTCACCCAAATAAGGCTTCAAATCTGCAATGTTAAAAGTGGGACTAACCCCAAAATCTGCAGGCAGCTCAAGTTTATATGCATTATCATTTATTTTCTCTAACACCTTAAAGGGACCATCAGCACGTGGCATTAGCTTTGATTTGCGCAAATCAGGAAATCTATCCTTACGCAAATGTAACCAAACAAGATCTCCAGGTGCAAACACAACATGTTTTCTACCCTTATCTCCAGCAAGTTTATATTTAGCATTCATACGCTCAATGTTTTCCTTAGTTAACTCATGCATTTTTAAAATCAGTTCAGCACATTGTTTAGCATCAAAATTAACCTTCTCCGAAGATGGAAGAGGCAACAAATCAATAGGTGCACGAGGTAGGAAACCATACACAACTTCAAAAGGGCACATCTTAGTAGTAGAATGCAATGAACGATTATAAGCAAATTCAATATGAGGCAAGCATTCCTCCCACATTTTCTTATTATTCTTCAAAACAGCCCTAAGCATAGTAGACAACGTTCTATTGACTACTTCAGTTTGTCCATCAGTTTGGGGGTGACAGGTAGTACTAAAAAGCAGTTTAGTCCCCAACTTAGCCCATAAACATCTCCAAAAGTGGCTAAGAAATTTAGTATCACGATCTGAAACAATAGTATTTGGCACACCATGCAAGCGAATAATTTCACGAAAGAACAAATCAGCAACATTAACAGCATCATCGCTTTTATGACATGGTATAAAGTGTGCCATTTTCGAGAATCTATCCACGACAACAAATATGCTATCCCTCCCCTTCTTTGTTCGAGGTAAACCTAAAACAAAGTCCATAGATATATCCTCCCAAGGAACACTAGGTACAGGCAAAGGCATATATAAACCATGAGGATTGAGTCGTGACTTAGCTTTTTGACATGTTGTGCATCGAGCAATAAAACGCTCAACATCCTGTCTCATCTTTGGCCAAAAGAAATGTGTAGCAAGTACGTCCTCCGTCTTCTTCACGCCAAAATGTCCCATTAATCCTCCTCCATGCGCTTCCTGCAACAACAAAAGACGAACGGAGCTAGCTGGAATGCATAGCTTGTTAGCACGAAACACAAATCCATCGTTAACGACAAACTTGTTCCACATTCTTCCTTCTTTACAATTCTGCATTACATCTTTAAAATCAGCATCATGCACATATTGATCTTTGATGGTCTCCAAACCAAATATTTTGAAGTCAAGTTGAGAAAGCATAGTATAGCGACGAGACAATGCATCAGCAATAACATTTTCTTTTCCCTTCTTGTGTTTAATGACATAAGGGAAAGTCTCAATGAATTCAACCCATTTAGCATGTCTACGATTCAGTTTAGCTTGACTTTTAATATGTTTCAAAGATTCATGATCAGAATGTATAACAAATTCTTTGGGCCATAAATAATGTTGCCATGTTTCTAAAGTCCGAACAAGAGCATATAATTCTTTATCATAAGTAGAATAATTCAGACTAGGCCCACTCAATTTTTCAGAAAAGTATGCAACAGGTTTGCCATCTTGTAATAACACACCTCCTAATCCAATTCCACTAGCATCACATTCAAGCTCAAAAGTCTTATTAAAATCAGGAAGTTGGAGTAAAGGAGCATGTGTCAACTTATCTTTCAATACCGTGAAGGCTTCTTCCTGTGCAGTACCCCAAAGAAAAGGCACATCTTTCTTTGTAAGCTCATTGAGAGGTGCAACAATGGTGCTGAAATCTCTCACAAAACGCCTATAGAATCTGATAGAGGCAAAGGTGTCCCGTCTTTCGATGAGATGGTGGATATCGCTTTGGTGGCAGTCGACTTTGACGATCCGACTACGAACGTGCGAGGACGTCGCGCCTTAGCAATCGCTAAACCAACTCCGAGAGGTTATTGACCACGCCGGAGCACGATCAACCTGACCACGAGGGTCTGTTTCCTGCGAGCAAACGAAGAACAAGCAAGAAACTAAGATTGCAATCTGGATATTGCGAATATAAGATGAAAGCTTTATTGATCAAGGTGGGGTTCTGTGACGCCTTTGTCTGGTCGTTGAACACAAACGAAGTACGCGAAGTTGCAGCCATGGCGAACTTTTAATCTAAACAAAACCCAAAGTCTAAACGATGCCCTAAGGGCTGTATATATGGAGGAAGAGGGGGGAATTTCGTGGCCCTTGGTGGAGGGGTCCGAAATCAACCCTATCTCTTGTTTCCCCACACATACGGACTCTAAAAATAGCCTATACTTATGTATTTCGAAATTACATGGGCCTGGCCCAATAATAAGGTGACGCAGCACCTAAAATAGCCTCGGGACGAAATTTATGAAGTGGCATATTGTATATTTCGTCCAAGGCTTCATGCACCCATTATGGTGGCTTCAAAGTCCTGAAATCATCACTTGTAACTCCGTTCTTGTTCCCCTTGCGCATGCCATCATCTCCATGCTTGTTCTTGCTCCAATGTTCATCCTTCTCCAAGCTAGGCCCTTCATTTGTAAGCAAAACAAATGTATCCAATTTAGGCAGCATCATATTCTCATGAACATTAGAATCATTACCAAGAAACGAAAGTACCTGGTAATTTAGTTGGCGTGCACGAGCTCTAGTAATTGGTCCAGTATGTATAGCAGCAGGGGCTGTGGGTGTAACAATTGTATTGATGTCCTCATCAGTGTTCCTCTTGCGTTTGGCCAAACTGTTGGTGCTGCTGTTGATACTTCTGTGGCTCCTGCTGCTGATGCGGAGGAGGATGATTATGTGGGAGATTATGAGGATGAGGTTGATCAAAATCAGCACTACGTGCAGCCACCTGTACCACCACCAGCAGGTCGACCTCAGGTATATATTCGTAATGGTAGGCCTGCACCACCACCTCAGGTACGAGATGATGTCCATATTCCTAAACTGAAATTGAATATTCCACCATTTGAGGGTAGATATGTTCCTGATATATATCTTACTTGGGAGTTAGAAACTGAACAACGATTTACATGTTTACAATATCCTGAGGAGAGACGAGTTGCTGCTGTTGTTTGTGCTTTCACTAGTTTTGCATGTGTATGGTGGTCTGAACATTGTAGATTATATCCTATTCCAACTACTTGGGCTGCTTTGAAAACTGCTATGCGTACGCGTTGGGTTCCACCATATTATCAATGTGAATTGCTTCAAAAATTGCAGCGTTTAAGACAAGGGAAAAATTCTGTAGAAGAATATTATCAGGAATTACAAACTGGCATGATTAGATGTGGTATTGTTGAGGAGAATGAAGCTATGCTTGCACGTTTTCTGGGTGGATTAAATAGAGAGATTCAGACCATTCTAGACTATAAGGAGTATACTAATATCACTCGTTTATTCCATCTTGCTTGTAAAGCTGAACGTGAAGTGCAGGATCGACAAGCATTGGGGCGAACTAACTTTTCTGCAGGCCGACCTTCATCATGGACACCACGTGCATCTTCTACTTCAACTGCACCAGCACCTCCATCCGGTGCCACCTCCAGCCGTGATACAAGAAAACAGGCACAACCACCATTATCTGCCAAGAGCGCACCTGCAGGGCCTACACAGCGTTCTTCTTCTTCCATAGCATCAACAGGGCACACAAGTGATATTATTTGTCGTCGTTGTAAGGGAGGAGGTCATTATGCGAGAGAATGCAAATCTCCGCGTGTGATGATTGCTACCGCGGATGGTGGATATGAGTCCGCTAGTGACTATGATGAGGAGACTTTGGCTCTTATTACACGTGAAGAACATGGTGGAGATGATTCTGATCATGAGACACAATACATGGCTCCTGAAGACGCTGACAGGTATGAATGTTTAGTTGCTCAACGTGTTTTGAGTGTGCAGGTCACACAAGCTGAGCAAAATCAGAGGCACAATTTGTTCCATACCAAGGGAGTTGTGAAGGAACGTTCTGTGCGCGTCATAATAGACGGAGGGAGCTGCAACAATTTGGCTAGCATGGAGATGGTGGAGAAGCTTTCTCTCACCACAAGACCACATCCACATCCTTACTACATCCAATGGTTCAACAACAGCGGCAAGGTTAAGTGATGAGGACATCAATACAATTGTTACACCCACAGCCCCTGCTGCTATACATACTGGACCAATTACTAGAGCTCGTGCACGCCAACTAAATTACCAGGTACTTTCGTTTCTTGGTAATGATTCTAATGTTCATGAGAATATGATGCTGCCTAAATTGGATACATTTGTTTTGCTTACAAATGAAGGGCCTAGCTTGGAGAAGGATGAACATTGGAGCAAGAACAAGCATGGAGATGATGGCATGCGCAAGGGAAACAAGAACGGAGTTACAAGTGATGATTTCAGGACTTTGAAGCCACCATAATGGGTGCATCAAGCCTTGGACGAAATATACAAGACGCCACTTCATAAATTTCGTCCCGAGGCTATTTTAGGTGCTGCGTCACCTTATTATTGGGCCAGGCCCATGTAATTTCGACATACATAAGTATAGGCTATTTTTAGAGTCCGTATGTGTGGGGAAACAAGAGATAGGGTTGATTTCGGACCCCTCCACCAAGGGCCACGAAATTCCCCCCTCTTCCTCCATATATACAGCCCTTAGGGCATCGTTTAGACTTTGGGTTTTGTTTAGATTAAAAGTTCGCCATAGCTGCAACTTCGCGTACTTCGTTTGTGTTCAACGACCAGACAAAGGCGTCACAGAACCCCACCTTGATCAATAAAGCTTTCATCTTATATTCGCAATATCCAGATTGCAATCTTAGTTTCTTGCTTGTTCTTCGTTTGCTCGCAGGAAACAGACCCTCGTGGTCAGGTTGATCGTGCTCCGGCGTGGTCAATAACCTCTCGGAGTTGGTTTAGCGATTGCTAAGGCGCGACGTCCTCGCACGTTCGTAGTCGGATCGTCAAAGTCGACTTCCACCAAAGCGAAATCCACCATCTCATCGAAAGACGGGACACCTTTGCCTCTATCAGCCTCTTTGCACACAAAAGCATAGCAAACAGATTTGCTGAAATCTAGCTCATCAATATCAGATTTGGTGGCAAATAAACATGCACTTTTCAATTTAATTTCTGAAGCAACACTAGATGGTTTATTATTAGGCTTCATTTGTTGCTCAAATTCTTTTGCCACAATCTGATTTTCACTCTTATTCGTCTCCTGTTTTGCTTTATTAGCTCTATTAGTATCATCTTTCAAAATGGAATCAGGAGTCATAGGAAGCAAAGTAATATTTTTATCCTTATGAACAAGAGTATAGTGATTGTTTCTACCATGGTGTACAGAATTTTTATCAAATTGCCATGGTCTACCAAGTAATAAGGAACATGCTTGCATAGGTACCACATCACAATCAACATAATCAGCATATGTAGAGATACTAAAATGCACACGAACAGTACGTGTTACCTTAACCTTGCCGCTGTTGTTGAACCATTGGATGTAGTAAGGATGTGGATGTGGTCTTGTGGTGAGAGAAAGCTTCTCCACCATCTCCATGCTAACCAAGTTGTTGCAGCTCCCTCCGTCTATGATGACGCGCACAGAACGTTCCTTCACAACTCCCTTGGTATGGAACAAATTGTGCCTCTGATTTTGCTCAGCTTGTGTGACCTGCACACTCAAAACACGTTGAGCAACTAAACATTCATACCTGTCAGCGTCTTCAGGAGCCATGTATTGCGTCTCATGATCAGAATCATCTCCACCATGTTCTTCACGTGTAATAAGAGCCAAAGTCTCCTCATCATAGTCACTAGCGGACTCATATCCACCATCCGCGGTAGCAATCATCACATGCGGAGATTTGCATTCTCTCGCATAATGACCTCCTCCCTTACAACGACGACAAATAATATCACTTGTGTGCCCTGTTGATGCTATGGAAGAAGAAGAACGCTGTGTAGGCCCTGCAGGTGCGCTCTTGGCAGATAATGGTGGTTGTGCCTGTTTTCTTGTATCACGGCTGGAGGTGGCACCGGATGGAGGTGCTGGTGCAGTTGAAGTAGAAGATGCACGTGGTGTCCATGATGAAGGTCGGCCTGCAGAAAAGTTAGTTCGCCCCAATGCTTGTCGATCCTGCACTTCACGTTCAGCTTTACAAGCAAGATGGAATAAACGAGTGATATTAGTATACTCCTTATAGTCTAGAATGGTCTGAATCTCTCTATTTAATCCACCCAGAAAACGTGCAAGCATAGCTTCATTCTCCTCAACAATACCACATCTAATCATGCCAGTTTGTAATTCCTGATAATATTCTTCTACAGAATTTTTCCCTTGTCTTAAACGCTGCAATTTTTGAAGCAATTCACGTTGATAATATGGTGGAACCCAACGCGTACGCATAGCAGTTTTCAAAGCAGCCCAAGTAGTTGGAATAGGATATAATCTACAATGTTCAGACCACCATACACATGCAAAACTAGTGAAAGCACAAACGGCAGCAGCAACTCGTCTCTCCTCAGGATATTGTAGACATGTAAATCGTTGTTCAGTTTCTAACTCCCAAGTAAGATATATATCAGGAACATATCTACCCTCAAATGGTGGAATATTCAATTTTAGTTTAGGAATATGGACATCATCTCGTACCTGAGGTGGTGGTGCAGGCCTACCATTACGAATATATACCTGAGGTCGACCTGCTGGTGGTGGTACAGGTGGCTGCATGTAGTGTTGATTTTGATCAACCTCATCCTCATAATCTCCCACATAATCATCCTCCTCCGCATCAGCAGCAGGAGCCACAGAAGTATCAACAGCAGCACCAACAGTTTGGCCAAACGCAAGAGAAACACGGCTTGCTCGGCCGAGGTCTGCTTCGCGACGTGGAGGTAGTCGTTGTTGTTGTTGTTGGGGAGGTGCGTTAGGTGCAGCGGGTGGTGGTGGTGGAAGACGCGCGAGCAATTCATTAAACTTGTTATCGAGCTTTGTTTCGAACGTCTTCTCAAGGCCAGTGATCTTCTCCATGGCCTCTTCAAAATTGTTCAGCACATCTTGCACCTGTTCAGTCATCATTTGCTGAAACTTATCATGAAGCTCCTTGTTCGATAAATTCTCCCAGTCAATCTCGTCGGCTTGTGATCCTGGCATGGTTAGCAGCAATAGAAACACACAAGAATATGATCCTACAGACTACTAAGAAGTGGTGGTGGTGTATCACAAATCCGTCAAGCAAATCTCAAATTCTTACCAGTTCTTACCCAGCAGCAGGCGGTGATCGGCAACCGTTGTAGTCAAAAACTCTCAAAGCTTGGATAGAGCGATTACCAGGGAGAGTCAAACACACGACGTAGATGTATGTGGAGCTGGGAAGGCTTATAGTATGGTAGCAAGAAGGGTCAGCAATAATCAATTCAGAGATGCAAAGTTGAATAAACGCTCAACGACGGTACTGTGCTGGTCCTAGGCTAGACTGTGCTAGAGACGCGAGCCTAGAACACCAACAAAATCACGGCGCGGCACGTAAACAAGGGAAAAGCACGCTCTGATACCACTTGATAGAGGCGGGGTGTCCCGATCTTTCGATGAGATGATAACTATCGATTTGGTGGAGACGACTTTGACGATCCGACTACAAACGTGCAACGACGTTGTGCCTTAGCAATCGCTAAACCAACTCCGAGAGGTTATTGACCACGCGGGAGCACGATCAACCTGACCACGAAGGTCTATTCCTGCAAGCAATCGAAGAACAAGCAAGAATATGATAAAAGCAATCTGAATATCGCGAATATGTATGAAGTATTGATAATGGTGGGGATCCGAAAAGTGGTCTTGGTCTGGTCGTTGGACACAAACGAAGTACACGAAGTTGCAATGGCTAACTTTTAACTAAACAAATCCCCCAGGAAAAGCTACTAGATGGATCTACTTATATAGGAGCAAGGGGTGGCGGCCAAGGAGGTGGGAGGACGTCCCAAGGCAGCCTAAAACTAAATCTAGGTTGTACAAGGCCAATGGGCCCAAGTGGAGGTGATGTAACACCTTTGGACTTGTAGTTTGACTCGGATTCTGCTGCAGCATCAGATTGTTTTGTCCACAACTCAACGCTCCGGACGAATTTGAAGGTGATTCCAATTGGGTTGGAAATTGCACGAAATCTAGTTTCCAACAAAAAAAGAATCACCCAATTCGGAGTCCGTATGAAAAACTTGTGTGCGTTTTGAGTCAGGTGTGTCTGTGCAGTCCGAATCTGAATCCAGAACGTGAGAGACTTGGACTCTATCTTCTCTTGGGCCAAAAGTGACGTGAGAGAACTTTTTGGACAGCAAATAAACATGTCTTTCTTCCTTATCTTCATATGTGGATTGTACAAATGTCCCATACACCTGCAATTAGACAAAACACAAAAGTGTGTGAAGTATTTTTGTTCTGGATAACAGAAATAGATTATTGAATAGTTTGCACTAGAAATCACCTGACAAATATGCATATATGCAATATTTTTGGTCATATCCAAGGTAGTCATGTCCTCATCAACCTGGAAATCTGATACCACTTGATAGAGGCAAAGGTGTCCCGTCTTTCGATGAGATGGTGGTTTTCGCTTTGGTGGAAGTCGACTTTGACGATCCGACTACGAACGTGCGAGGACGTCGCGCCTTAGCAATCGCTAAACCAACTCCGAGAGGTTATTGACCACGCCGGAGCACGATCAACCTGACCACGAGGGTCTGTTTCCTACGAGCAAACGAAGAACAAGCATGAAACTAAGATTGCAATCTGGATATTGCGAATATAAGATGAAAGATTTATTGATCAAGGTGGGGTTCTGTGACGCCTTTGTCTGGTCGTTGAACACAAACGAAGTACGCGAAGTTGCAGCTATGGCGATCTTTTAATCTAAACAAAACCCAAAGTCTGAACGATGCCCTAAGGGCTGTATATATGGAGGAAGAGGGGGGAATTTCGTGGCCCTTGGTGGAGGAGTCCGAAATCAACCCTATCTTTTGTTTCCCCACACATACGGACTCTAAAAATAGCCTATACTTATGTATTTCGAAATTACATGGGCCTGGCCCAATAATAAGGTGACGCAGCACCTAAAATAGCCTCGGGACGAAATTTATGAAGTGGCATCTTGTATATTTCGTCCAAGGCTTCATGCACCCATTATGGTGGCTTCAAAGTCCT
Source organism: Triticum aestivum (assembly GCF_018294505.1). Lineage (NCBI taxonomy): Eukaryota > Viridiplantae > Streptophyta > Magnoliopsida > Poales > Poaceae > Triticum > Triticum aestivum. The sequence continues at coordinate 85,526 of NW_025228154.1, read as the reverse complement.
GAAATCATCACTTGTAACTCCGTTCTTGTTCCCCATGTGCATGCCATCATCTCCATGCTTGTTCTTGCTCCAATGTTCACCCTTCTCCAAGCTAGGCCCTTCATTTGTAAGCAAAACAAATATATCCAATTTAGGCAGCATCATATACTCATGAACATTAGAATCATTACCAAGAAACGAAAGTACCTGGTAATTTAGTTGGCGTGCACGAGCTCCAGTAATTGGTCCAGTATGTATAGCAGCAGGGGCTGTGGGTGTAACAATTGTATTGATGTCCTCATCACTAGGCCCTTCATTTGTAAGCAAAACAAATGTATCCAATTTAGGCAGCATCATATTCTCATGAACATTAGAATCATTACCAAGAAACGAAAGTACCTGGTAATTTGGTTGGCGTGCACGAGCTCTAGTAATTGGTCCAGTATGTATAGCAGCAGGGGCTATGGGTGTAACAATTGTATTGATGTCCTCATCATCCTCCCCTTCTTGAAATGAAGTCATCCTCGACGGAAATTCATCTTCCTCACCCAAATAAGGCTTCAAATCTGCAATGTTAAAAGTGGGACTAACCCCAAAATCTGCAGGCAGCTCAAGTTTATATGCATTATCATTTATTTTCTCTAACACCTTAAAGGGACCATCAGCCCGTGGCATGAGCTTTGATTTGCGCAAATCAGGAAATCTATCCTTACGCAAATGTAACCAAACAAGATCTCCAGGTGCAAACACAACATGTTTTCTACCCTTATCTCCAGCAAGTTTATATTTGGCATTCATACGCTCAATGTTTTCCTTAGTTAACTCATGCATTTTTAAAATCAATTCAGCACGTTGTTTAGCATCAAAATTACTTCTCCAAAGATGGAAGAGGCAACAAATCAATAGGTGCAGGAGGTAGGATACCATACACAACTTCAAAAGGGCACATCTTAGTAGTAGAATGCAATGAACGATTATAAGCAAATTCAATATGAGGCAAGCATTCCTCCCACATTTTCTTATTACTCTTCAAAACAGCCCTAAGCATAGTAGACAATGTTCTATTGACTACTTCAGTTTGGCCATCAGTTTGGGGGTGACAAGTAGTACTACAAAGCAGTTTAGTCCCCAACTTAGCCCATAAACATCTCCAAAAGTGGCTAAGAAATTTAGTATCACGATCTGAAACAATAGTATTTGGCACACCATGCAAGCGAATAATTTCACGAAAGAACAAATCAACAACATTAACAGCACCATCGCTTTTATGACATGGTATAAAGTGTGCCATTTTCGAGAATCTATCCACGACAACAAATATGCTATCCCTCCCCTTCTTTGTTCGAGGTAAACCTAAAACAAAGTCCATAGATATATCCTCCCAAGGAACACTAGGTACAGGCAAAGGCATATATAAACCATGAGGATTGAGTCGTGACTTAGCTTTTTGACATGTAGTGCAGCGAGCAATAAAACGCTCAACATCCCGTCTCATCTTTGGCCAAAAGAAATGTGTAGCAAGTACGTCCTCCGTCTTCTTCACGCCAAAGTGTCCCATTAATCCTCCTCCATGCGCCTCCTGCAACAACAAAAGACGAACGGAGCTAGCTGGAATGCATAGCTTGTTAGCACGAAACACAAATCCATCGTTAACGACAAACTTGTTCCACAGTCTTCCTTCTTTACAATTCTGCATTACATCTTTAAAATCAGCATCATGCACATAATGATCTTTGATGGTCTCCAAACCAAATATTTTGAAGTCAAGTTGTGAAAGCATAGTATAGCGACGAGACAATGCATCAGCAATAACATTTTCTTTTCCCTTCTTGTGTTTAATGACATAAGGGAAAGTCTCAATGAATTCAACCCATTTAGCATGTCTACGATTCAGTTTAGCTTGACTTTTAATATGTTTCAAAGATTCATGATCAGAATGTATAACAAATTCTTTGGGCCATAAATAATGTTGCCATGTTTCTAAAGTCCGAACAAGAGCATATAATTCTTTATCATAAGTAGAATAATTCATACTAGGCCCACTCAATTTTTCAGAAAAGTATGCAACAGGTTTGCCATCTTGTAATAACACACCTCCTAATCCAATTCCACTATGATAGAGGCAAAGGTGTCCCGTCTTTCGATGAGATGGTGGATTTCGCTTTGGTGGAAGTCGACTTTGACGATCCGACTACGAACGTGCGAGGACGTCGCGCCTTAGCAATCGCTAAACCAACTCCGAGAGGTTATTGACCACGCCGGAGCACGATCAACCTGACCACGAGGGTCTGTTTCCTGCGAGCAAACGAAGAACAAGCAAGAAACTAAGATTGCAATCTGGATATTGCGAATATAAGATGAAAGCTTTATTGATCAAGGTGGGGTTCTGTGACGCCTTTGTCTGGTCGTTGAACACAAACGAAGTACGTGAAGTTGCAGCTATGGCGAACTTTTAATCTAAACAAAACCCAAAGTCTAAACGATGCCCTAAGGGCTGTATATATGGAGGAAGAGGGGGAGAATTTCGTGGCCCTTGGTGGAGGGGTCCGAAATCAACCCTATCTCTTGTTTCCCCACACATACGGACTCTAAAAATAGCCTATACTTATGTATTTCGAAATTACATGGGCCTGGCCCAATAATAAGGTGACGCAGCACCTAAAATAGCCTCGGGACGAAATTTATGAAGTGGCGTCTTGTATATTTCGTCCAAGGCTTCATGCACCCATTATGGTGGCTTCAAAGTCCTGAATTCATCACTTGTAACTCCGTTCTTGTTTCCCTTGCGCATGCCATCATCTCCATGCTTGTTCTTGCTCCAATGTTCATCCTTCTCCAAGCTAGGCCCTTCATTTGTAAGCAAAACAAATGTATCCAATTTAGGCAGCATCATATTCTCATGAACATTAGAATCATTACCAAGAAACGAAAGTACCTGGTAATTTAGTTGGCGTGCACGAGCTCTAGTAATTGGTCCAGTATGTATAGCAGCAGGGGCTGTGGGTGTAACAATTGTATTGATGTCCTCATCATCCTCCCCTTCTTGAAATGAAGTCGTCCTCGACGGAAGTTCATCTTCCTCACCCAAATAAGGCTTCAAATCTGCAATGTTAAAAGTGGGACTAACCCCAAAATCTGCAGGCAGCTCAAGTTTATATGCATTATCATTTATTTTCTCTAACACCTTAAAGGGACCATCAGCACGTGGCATTAACTTTGATTTGCGCAAATCAGGAAATCTATCCTTACGCAAATGTAACCAAACAAGATCTCCAGGTGCAAACACAACATGTTTTCTACCCTTATCTCCAGCAAGTTTATATTTAGCATTCATGCGTTCAATGTTTTCCTTAGTTAACTCATGCATTTTTAAAATCAATTTAGCACGTTGTTTAGCATCAAAATTAACCTTCTCCGAAGATGGAAGAGGCAACAAATCAATAGGTGCACGAGGTAGGAAACCATACACAACTTCAAAAGGGCACATCTTAGTAGTAGAATGCAATGAACGATTATAAGCAAATTCAATATGAGGCAAGCATTCCTCCCACATTTCCTTATTATTCTTCAAAACAGCCCTAAGCATAGTAGACAACGTTCTATTGACTACTTCAGTTTGTCCATCAGTTTGGGGGTGACAAGTAGTACTAAAAAGCAGTTTAGTCCCCAACTTAGCCCATAAACATCTCCAAAAGTGGCTAAGAAATTTAGTATCACGATCTGAAACAATAGTATTTGGCACACCATGCAAACGAATAATTTCACGAAAGAACAAATCAGCAACATTAACAGCATCATCGCTTTTATGACATGGTATAAAGTGTGCCATTTTCGAGAATCTATCCACGACAACAAATATGCTATCCCTCCCCTTCTTTGTTCGAGGTAAACCTAAAACAAAGTCCATAGATATATCCTCCCAAGGAACACTAGGTACAGGCAAAGGCATATATAAACCATGAGGATTGAGTCGTGACTTAGCTTTTTGACATGTAGTGCAGCGAGCAATAAAACGCTCAACATCCCGTCTCATCTTTGGCCAAAAGAAATGTGTAGCAAGTATGTCCTCCGTCTTTCTTTGTAAGCTCATTGAGAGGTGCAGCAATGGTGCTGAAATCTCTCACAAAACGCCTATAGAATCCAGCGAGGCCAAGAAAACTCCTCACTTGTGTGACCGTTTTGGGCTGCGGCCAACTCTCAATAGCTTCAATCTTGGCTTTATCAACTTCAATTCCCTGTGGAGTAACAACATAGCCAAGAAAAGATACGCGGTCGGTGCAAAAGGTGCACTTCCCAAGGTTACCAAACAAACGTGCATCACGTAGAGCAATAAAAACAGCACGTAAATGTTCCAAATGTTCTTCCAAAGATCTGCTATAAATCAATATGTCATCAAAGTAAACTACCACAAATCGTCCAATGAAAGCACGTAAAACTTCGTTCATTAATCTCATGAAAGTACTAGGTGCATTAGTTAACCCAAAAGGCATGACTAACCACTCATATAATCCAAACTTAGTTTTGAATGTTGTTTTCCATTCATCTCCCAATTTCATACGAATTTGATGGTATCCACTACGCAAATCAACTTTGGAGAATATTGTAGAGCCACTCAATTCATCAAGCATATCATCTAGCCTAGGAATAGGATGACGATAACGAATAGTAATATTATTAATGCCTCTACAATCAACACACATACGTGATGTACCATCCTTTTTCGGCACTAGAATAATAGGAACAGCACAAGGACTCAGGGATTCGCGTATATAACCTTTGTCGAGAAGCTCTTGTACTTGACGCATAATCTCCTTCGTCTCCTCTGGATTGGTACGGTATGGTGCATGGTTTGGCAGTGAAGCACCGGGAATTAAGTCAATCTGATGCTCAATCCCTCGAATAGGCGGTAATCCCGGTGGCACGTCTTGTGGAAAGACGTCAGCGAACTCCTGCAAAATGTTAGTGACAGCAGGAGGCAAAGAGGAAGGCACGTCCTCGAATGAAAATAATGCCTCTTTGCACACAAAAGCATAGCAAACAGATTTGCTGAAATCTAGCTCATCAATATCAGATTTGGTGGCAAATAAACATGCACTTTTCAATTTAATTTCAGAAGCAACACTAGATGGTTTATTATTAGGCTTCATTTGTTGCTCAAATTCTTTTGCCACAATCTGATTTTCACTCTTATTCTTCTCCTGTTGTGCTTTATTAGCTCTATTAATATCATCTTTCAAAATTGAATCAGGAGTCATAGGAAGCAAAGTAATATTTTTATCCTTATGAACAAGAGTATAGTGATTGTTTCTACCATGGTGTACAGAATTTTTATCAAATTGCCATGGTCTACCAAGTAATAAGGAACATGCTTGCATAGGTACCACATCACAATCAACATAATCAGCATATGTAGAGATACTAAAATGCACACGAACAGTACGTGTTACCTTAACCTTGCCGCTGTTGTTGAACCATTGGATGTAGTAAGGATGTGGATGTGGTCTTGTGGTGAGAGAAAGCTTCTCCACCATCTCCATGCTAGCCAAGTTGTTGCAGCTCCCTCCGTCTATGATGACGCGCACAGAACGTTCCTTCACAACTCCCTTGGTATGGAACAAATTGTGCCTCTGATTTTGCTCAGCTTGTGTGACCTGCAGACTCAAAACACGTTGATAGAGGCAAAGGTGTCCCGTCTTTCGATGAGATGGTGGATTTCGCTTTGGTGGAAGTCGACTTTGACGATCCGACTACGAACGTGCGAGGACGTCGCGCCTTAGCAATCGCTAAACCAACTCCGAGAGGTTATTGACCACGCCGGAGCACGATCAACCTGACCACGAAGGTCTGTTTCCTGCGAGCAAACGAAGAACAAGCAAGAAACTAAGATTGCAATCTGGATATTGCGAATATAAGATGAAAGCTTTATTGATCAAGGTGGGGTTCTGTGACGCCTTTGTCTGGTCGTTGAACACAAACGAAGTACGCGAAGTTGCAGCTATGGCGAACTTTTAATCTAAACAAAACCCAAAGTCTAAACGATGCCCTAAGGGCTGTATATATGGAGGAAGAGGGGGGGAATTTCGTGGCCCTTGGTGGAGGGGTCCGAAATCAACCCTATCTCTTGTTTCCCCACACATACGGACTCTAAAAATAGCCTATACTTATGTATTTCGAAATTACATGGGCCTGGCCCAATAATAAGGTGACGCAGCACCTAAAATAGCCTCGGGACGAAATTTATGAAGTGGCATCTTGTATATTTCGTCCGAGGCTTCATGCACCCATTATGGTGGCTTCAAAGTCCTGAAATCATCACTTGTAACTCCGTTCTTGTTCCCCTTGCGCATGCCATCATCTCCATGCTTGTTCTTGCTCCAATGTTCATCCTTCTCCAAGCTAGGCCCTTCATTTGTAAGCAAAACAAATGTATCCAATTTAGGCAGCATCATATTCTCATGAATATTAGAATCATTACCAAGAAACGAAAGTACCTGGTAATTTAGTTGGCGTGCACGAGCTCTAGTAATTGGTCCAGTATGTATAGCAGCAGGGGCTGTGGGTGTAACAATTGTATTGATGTCCTCATCATCCTCCCCTTCTTGAAATGAAGTCGTCCTCGACGGAAGTTCATCTTCCTCACCCAAATAAGGCTTCAAATCTGCAATGTTAAAAGTGGGACTAACCCCAAAATCTGCAGGCAACTCAAGTTTATATGCATTATCATTTATTTTCTCTAACACCTTAAAGGGACCATCAGCACGTGGCATTAACTTTGATTTGCGCAAATTAGGAAATCTATCCTTACGCAAATGTAACCAAACAAGATCTCCAGGTGCAAACACAACATGTTTTCTACCCTTATCTCCAGCAAGTTTATATTTAGCATTCATACGCTCAATGTTTTCCTTAGTTAACTCATGCATTTTTAAAATCAATTCAGCACGTTGTTTAGCATCAAAATTAACCTTCTCCGAAGATGGAAGAGGCAACAAATCAATAGGTGCACGAGGTAGGAAACCATACACAACTTCAAAAGGGCACATCTTAGTAGTAGAATGCAATGAACGATTATAAGCAAATTCAATATGAGGCAAGCATTCCTCCCACATTTTCTTATTATTCTTCAAAACAGCCCTAAGCATAGTAGACGACGTTCTATTGACTACTTCAGTTTGTCCATCAGTTTGGGGGTGACAAGTAGTACTAAAAAGCAGTTTAGTCCCCAACTTAGCCCATAAACATCTCCAAAAGTGGCTAAGAAATTTAGTATCACGATCTGAAACAATAGTATTTGGCACACCATGCAAGCGAATAATTTCACGAAAGAACAAATCAGCAACATTAACAGCATCATCGCTTTTATGACATGGTATAAAGTGTGCCATTTTCGAGAATCTATCCACGACAACAAATATGCTATCCCTCCCCTTCTTTGTTCGAGGTAAACCTAAAACAAAGTCCATAGATATATCCTCCCAAGGAACACTAGGTACAGGCAAAGGCATATATAAACCATGAGGATTGAGTCGTGACTTAGCTTTTTGACATGTAGTGCATCGAGCAATAAAACGCTCAACATCCCGTCTCATCTTTGGCCAAAAGAAATGTGTAGCAAGTACGTCCTGCGTCTTCTTCACGCCAAAGTGTCCCATTAATCCTCCTCCATGCGCCTCCTGCAACAACAAAAGACGAACGGAGCTAGCTGGAATGCATAGCTTGTTAGCACGAAACACAAATCCATCGTTAACGACAAACTTGTTCCACATTCTTCCTTCTTTACAATTCTGCATTACATCTTTAAAATCAGCATCATGCATATATTGATCTTTGATGGTCTCTAAACCAAATATTTTGAAGTCAAGTTGTGAAAGCATAGTATAGCGACGAGACAATGCATCAGCAATAACATTTTCTTTTCCCTTCTTGTGTTTAATGACATAAGGGAAAGTCTCAATGAATTCAACCTATTTAGCATGTCTACGATTCAGTTTAGCTTGACTTTTAATATGTTTCAAAGATTCATGATCAGAATGTATAACAAATTCTTTGGGCCATAAATAATGTTGCCATGTTTCTAAAGTCCGAACAAGAGCATATAATTCTTTATCATAAGTAGAATAATTCAGACTAGGCCCACTCAATTTTTCAGAAAAGTATGCAACAGGTTTGCCATCTTGTAATAACACACCTCCTAATCCAATTCCACTAGCATCACATTCAAGCTCAAAAGTCTTATTAAAATCAGGAAGTTGGAGTAAAGGAGCATGTGTCAACTTATCTTTCAATACCGTGAAGGCTTCTTCCTGTGCGGTACCCCAAACAAAAGGCACATCCTTCTTTGTAAGCTCGTTGAGAGGTGCAGCAATGGTGCTGAAATCTCTCACAAAACGCCTATAGAATCCAGCGAGGCCAAGAAAACTCCTCACTTGTGTGACCGTTTTGGGCTGCGGCCAACTCTCAATAGCTTCAATCTTGGCTTTGTCAACTTCAATTCCCTGTGGAGTAACAACATAGCCAAGAAAAGATACTCGGTCGGTGCAAAAGGTGCACTTCCAAAGGTTACCAAACAAACGTGCATCACGTAGAGCAATAAAAACAGCACGTAAATGTTCCAAATGTTCTTCCAAAGATCTGCTATAAATCAGTATGTCATCAAAGTAAACTACCACAAATCGTCCAAGGAAAGCACGTAAAACTTCGTTCATTAATCTCATGAAAGTACTAGGTGCATTAGTTAACCCAAAAGGCATGACTAACCACTCATATAATCCAAACTTAGTATTAAATGCTGTTTTCCATTCATCTCCCAATTTCATATGAATTTGATGGTAGCCACTACGCAAATCAACTTTGGAGAATATTGTAGAGCCACTCAATTCATCAAGCATATCATCTAGCCTAGGAATAGGATGACGATAACGAATAGTAATATTATTAATGCCTCTACAATCAACACACATACGTGATGTACCATCCTTTTTCGGCACTAGAATAATAGGAACAGCACAAGGACTAAGGGATTCGCGTATATAACCTTTGTCGAGAAGCTCTTGTACTTGGCGCATAATCTCCTTCGTCTCCTCTGGATTGGTACGGTATGGTGCACGGTTTGGCAGTGAAGCACCGGGAATTAAGTCAATCTGATGCTCAATCCCTCGAATAGGCGGTAATCCCGGTGGCACGTCTTGTGGAAAGACGTCAGCGAACTCCTGCAAAATGTTAGTGACAGCAGGAGGCAAAGAGGAAGGCACGTCCTCGAATGAAAATAATGCCTGTTTGCACACAAAAGCATAGCAAACAGATTTGCTGAAATCTAGCTCATCAATATCAGATTGGGTGGCAAATAAACATGCACTTTTCAATTTAATTTCAGAAGCAACACTAGATGGTTTACTATTAGACTTCATTTGTTGCTCAAATTCTTTTGCCACAATCTGATTTTCACTCTTATTCGTCTCCTGTTTTGCTTTATTAGCTCTATTAATATCATCTTTCAAAATGGAATCAGGAGTCATAGGAAGCAAAGTAATATTTTTATCCTTATGAACAAGAGTATAGTGATTGTTTCTACCATGGTGTACAGAATTTTTATCAAATTGCCATGGTCTACCAAGTAATAAGGAACATGCTTGCATAGGTACCACATCACAATCAACATAATCAGCATATGTAGAGATACTAAAATGCACACGAACAGTACGTGTTACCTTAACCTTGCCGCTGTTGTTGAACCATTGGATGTAGTAAGGATGTGGATGTGGTCTTGTGGTGAGAGAAAGCTTCTCGACCATCTCCATGCTAGCCAAGTTGTTGCAGCTCCCTCCGTCTATGATGACGCGCACAGAACGTTCCTTCACAACTCCCTTGGTATGGAACAAATTGTGCCTCTGATTTTGCTCAGCTTGTGTGACCTGCACACTCAAAACACGTTGAGCAACTAAACATTCATACCTGTCAGCGTCTTCAGGAGCCATTTATTGCGTCTCATGATCAGAATCATCTCCACCATGTTCTTCACGTGTAATAAGAGCCAAAGTCTCCTCATCATAGTCACTAGCGGACTCATATCCACCATCCGCGGTAGCAATCATCACACGCGGAGATTTGCATTCTCTCGCATAATGACCTCCTCCCTTACAACGACGACAAATAATATCACTTGTGTGCCCTGTTGATGCTATGGAAGAAGAAGAACGCTGTGTAGGCCCCGCAGGTGCGCTCTTGGCAGATAATGGTGGTTGTGCCTGTTTTCTTGTATCACGGCTGAAGGTGGCACCTGATGGAGGTGCTGGTGCAGTTGAAGTAGAAGATGCACGTGGTGTCCATGATGAAGGTCGGCCTGCAGAAAAGTTAGTTCGCCCCAATGCTTGTCGATCCTGCACTTCACGTTCAGCTTTACAAGCAAGATGGAATAAACGAGTGATATTAGTATACTCCTTATAGTCTAGAATGGTCTGAATCTCTCTATTTAATCCACCCAGAAAACGTGCAAGCATAGCTTCATTCTCCTCAACAATACCACATCTAATCATGCCAGTTTGTAATTCCTGATAATATTCTTCTACAGAATTTTTCCCTTGTCTTAAACGCTGCAATTTTTGAAGCAATTCACGTTGATAATATGGTGGAACCCAACGCGTACGCATAGCAGTTTTCAAAGCAGCCCAGGTAGTTGGAATAGGATATAATCTACAATGTTCAGACCACCATACACATGCAAAACTAGTGAAAGCACAAACAGCAGCAGCAACTCGTCTCTCCTCAGGATATTGTAAACATGTAAATCGTTGTTCAGTTTCTAACTCCCAAGTAAGATATATATCAGGAACATATCTACCCTCAAATGGTGGAATATTCAATTTCAGTTTAGGAATATGGACATCATCGCGTACCTGAGGTGGTGGTGCAGGCCTACCATTACGAATATATACCTGAGGTCGACCTGCTGGTGGTGGTACAGGTGGCTGCACGTAGTGTTGATTTTGATCAACCTCATCCTCATAATCTCCCACATAATCATCCTCCTCTGCATCAGCAGCAGGAGCCACAGAAGTATCAACAGCAGCACCAACAGTTTGGCCAAACGCAAGAGGAACACGGCTTTCTCGGCGGAGGTCTGCTTCGCGACGTGGAGGTAGTCGTTGTTGTTGTTGTTGGAGAGGTGCGTTAGGTGCAGCGGGTGGTGGTGGTGGAAGACGCGCGAGCAATTCATTAAACTTGTTATCGAGCTTTGTTTCGAACGTCTTCTCAAGGCCAGTGATCTTCTCCATGGCCTCTTCAAAATTGTTCAGCACATCTTGCACCTGTTCAGTCATCATTTGCTGAAACTTATCATGAAGCTCCTTGTTCGATAAATTCTCCCAGTCAATCTCGTCGGCTTGTGATCCTGGCATGGTTAGCAGCAATAGAAACACACAAGAATATGATCCTACAGACTACGAACAAGTGGTGGTGGTGGGTGTCACAAATCCGTCAAGCAAATCTCAAATTCTTACCAGTTCTTACCTAGCAGCAGGCGGTGATCGGCAACCGTTGTAGTCAAAAACTCTCAAAGCTTGGATAGAGCGATTACCAGGGAGAGTCGAACACACGACGTAGATGTATGTGGAGCTGGGAAGGCTTATAGTATGGTAGCAAAAAGGGTCAGCAATAATCAATTCAGAGATGCAAAGTTGAATAAACGCTCAACGACGGTACTGTGCTGGTCCTAGGCTAGACTGTGCTAGAGACGCGAGCCTAGAACACTAACAAAATCACGGCGCGGCACGTAAACAAGGGAAAAGCACACTCTGGAAATATTTTTTTTTGCGCTCTTTTTTTTTTGCGAAAAATCACTATAATGGCGAGTGTCTCAAAACTCTTCTTAGCTCAAACTGACAGGATGGGCACGAAATTTTTTTTTTGACCAATTTTTTTTTTTGACTGCCCGGACCCAAAAACTGGAAACGGGTCAAAAAAAACTTCCTATAATGGCACCTGTCTCAAAACACTCAGAAACACCTAAAAATAGGATAGCCAGAAATTTTTCGAAAAATGCGTTTTCGAAAAATTTTGGGCCTAAACGGAGCGTGGCTACCCGACTCTTCTTTTTTTTCTTTTTTTTTTCCGAAACCTACTCCGGCAAGGAAACACGAATCGGAATCTAGATTGATCCCGAAAACAAACCTAATAAGCAAGGAACTCGGATTGGTGGTGGATATATGGTGGTGGTATATGGCAGCGGTGGTAGTATATGGATATGGATCGGTGGTGGTATATGGACACGGATTGGTGGTGGTATATGGATACGGATTCGGAGCGGTGGTGGTAGATGGCAGGGGCGATGATGATGGTGCGGCGACGGCGTGACAACTTGTGAACAGAACTCGAAACTCTAAAAGACTAGACGCTAAGACCAGCAACTGAACACGACGATGCAACCGCAAATTCAACAAAGCAAATACAGAAAAGATTATGCAAGGCTCAGATTGGTTCGGATGGGATGAACTAACCCTAATTTTTTTTTTGGCTTTGTCGTGGACTATAGGTATGAAGAACAGACTCGATCTAAACTACGAAAAACTGTAAAATCTCACCGAGCAACCTGGAAATCTGATACCACTTGATAGAGGCAAAGGTGTCCCGTCTTTCGGTGAGATGGTGGATTTCGCTTTGGTGGAAGTCGATTTTGACGATCCGACTACGAACGTGCGAGGACGTCGCGCCTTAGCAATCGCTAAACCAACTCCGAGAGGTTATTGACCACGCCGGAGCACGATCAACCTGACCACGAGGGTCTGTTTCCTGCGAGCAAACGAAGAACAAGCAAGAAACTAAGATTGCAATCTGGATATTGCGAATATAAGATGAAAGCTTTATTGATCAAGGTGGGGTTCTGTGACGCCTTTGTCTGGTCGTTGAACACAAACGAAGTACGCGAAGTTGCAGCTATGGCGAACTTTTAATCTAAACAAAACCCAAAGTCTAAACGATGCCCTAAGGGCTGTATATATGGAGGAAGAGGGGGAGAATTTCGTGGCCCTTGGTGGAGGGGTCCGAAATCAACCCTATCTCTTGTTTCCCCACACATACGGACTCTAAAAATAGCCTATACTTATGTATTTCGAAATTACATGGGCCTGGCCCAATAATAAGGTGACGCAGCATCTAAAATAGCCTCGGGACGAAATTTATAAAGTGGCGTCTTGTATATTTCGTCCAAGGCTTCATGCACCCATTATGGTGGCTTCAAAGTCCTGAAATCATCACTTGTAACTCCGTTCTTGTTTCCCTTGCGCATGCCATCATCTCCATGCTTGTTCTTGCTCCAATGTTCATCCTTCCCCAAGCTAGGCCCTTCATTTGTAAGCAAAACAAATGTATCCAATTTAGGCAGCATCATATTCTCATGAACATTAGAATCATTACCAAGAAACGAAAGTACCTGGTAATTTAGTTGGCGTGCACGAGCTCTAGTAATTGGTCCAGTATGTATAGCAGCAGGGGCTGTAGGTGTAACAATTGTATTGATGTCCTCATCACACTAGCATCACATTCAAGCTCAAAAGTCTTATTAAAATCAGGAAGTTGGAGTAAAGGAGCATGTGTGATGAGGACATGACTACCTTGGATATGACCAAAAATATTGCATACATGCATATTTGTCAGGTGATTTCTAGTGCAAACTATTTAATAATCTATTTATGTTATCCAGAACAAAAATACTTCACACACTTTTGTGTTTTGTCTAATTGCAGGTGTATGGGATATTTGTACAATTCACATATGAAGATAAGGGAGAAAGATATGTTTAAGTGATGTTCAAAAAGTTCTCTCACGTCACTTTTGGGCCAATAGAAGATAGAGTCCAAGTCTCTCACGTTCTGGATTCAGATTCGGACTGCACAGACATACCTGACTCAAAACACCAACAACTTTTTCATACGGACTCCAAATTGGGTGATTATATTTTTGTTGGATTCTAGATTTTATGCTCTTTCCAGCCCAATTAGATTCACCTTCAAATTCGTCTGGAGCGTCGAGATATCGACGAAACAATCAGACGCTGCAGCAGAATCCGAGTCAAACAACAAGTCCAAAGGTGTTGCATCACCTCCACTTGGGCCCATTGGCCTTGTACGACCTAGGGTTAGTTTTAGGATGCCTTGTGATAGAGGCGAGGTGTCCCGATCTTTCGATGAGATGAGAACTATCGATTTGGTGGAGATGACTTTGACGATCCGACTACAAACGTGCACGACGTTGTGCCTTAGCAATCGCTAAACCAACTCCGAGAGGTTATTGACCACGTCGGAGCACAATCAACCTGACCACGAAGGTCTATTCCTGCAAGCAATCGAAGAACAAGCAAGAATATGATAAAAGCAATCCGAATATTGCGAGTATATATGAAGTATTGATAAAGGTGGGGATCCGTAAGCGGTCTTGGTCTGGTCGTTGGACACAAACGAAGTACACGAAGTTGCAATGGCTAACTTTTAACTAAACAAATCCCCTTGCGTATGGCATCATCTCCATGCTTGTTCTTGCTCCAATGTTCATCCTTCTCCAAGCTAGGCCCTTCATTTGTAAGCAAAACAAATGTATCCAATTTAGGCAGCATCATATTCTCATGAACATTAGAATCATTACCAAGAAAAGAAAGTACCTGATAATTTAATTGACGTGCGCGAGCTCTAGTAATTGGTCCCGTATATGTAGCAGTAGGGGCTGTGGGTGTAACAATGGTATTGATGTCCTCATCATCCTCCCCTTCTTGAAATGAAGACGTCCCAAGGCAGCCTAAAACTAACCCTAGGTCGTACAAGGCTCATGGGCCCAAGTGGAGGTGATGTAACACCTTTGAACTTGTAGTTTGACTCGGATTCTGCTGCAGCATCAGATTGTTTCGTGCACAACTCAACGCTCCGGACGAATTTAAAGGTGATTCCAATTGGGTTGGAAAGTGCACGAAATCTAGTTTCCAACAAAAAAAGAATCACCCAATTCGGAGTCCGTATGAAAAACTTGTGTGCGTTTTGAGTCAGGTATGTCTGTGCAGTCCGAATCTGAATCCAGAACGTGAGAGACTTGGACTCTATCTTCTCTTGGGCCAAAAGTGACGTGAGAGAACTTTTTGGACAGCAAATAAACATCTCTTTCTTCCTTATCTTCATATGTGGATTGTACAAATGTCCCATACACCTGCAATTAGACAAAACACAAAAGTGTGTGAAGTATTTTTGTTCTGGATAACATAAATAGATTATTGAATAGTTTGCACTAGAAATCACCTGACAAATATGCATATATGCAATATTTTTGGTCATATCTAAGGTAGTCATGTCCTCATCACCTTGGGACGTCCTCCCACCTCCTAGGCCGCCACCCCTTGCTCCTATATAAGTAGGTCCATCTAGTAGCTTTTCCCTTGGGATTTGTTTAGTTAAAAGTTAGCCATTGCAACTTCGAGTGCTTCGTTTGTGTCCAACGACCAGACCAAGACCACTTTTCGGATCCCCACCATTATCAATACTTCTTACATATTCGCAATATTCAGATTGCTTTTATCATATTCTTGCTTGTTCTTGGATTGCTTGCAGGAATAGTCCTTCGTGGTCAGGTTGATCGTGCTCCGGCGTGGTCAATAACCTCTCGGAGTTGGTTTAGCGATTGCTAAGGCGCAACGTCGTTGCACGTTTGTAGTCGGATCGTCAAAGTCGTCTCCACCAAATCGATAGTTATCATCTCATCGAAAGATCGGGACACCCCCGCCTCTATCAAGTGGTATCAGTTTTCAGGTTGCTCGGTGAGAATTTCCAGTTTTCCTAGATTAGATTTATTTTCTTACCTATTGTCCAAGAAAAATCCACAAAAAGAGTTAGATCTATTCATCCTTTGTCCAAGCCAGTCTGAGCCTTTGCAATTTTCTTTTCATTGCTTGCATAGTTGAATTATCGGTTGCATCGTCGTGTCGAGTTGCTGGTCTTAGTGTCTAGGTCGTTTAGAGTTTCGAGTTCTGTTCACATTAGTCACGTCGCCGCTGCATCATTATCCCTTCCGCTGTCCACCACTCATCCATCAATTTCCTCCACGTGCTACCCACCGTTCATTGTCATAATCATAGTTGAGATCGTTCCCATCTTCGCTTGATCCAATCTACATCTTATCTAGTTTGTTTTGGAAAGAGTGAGAGAGAAAAAAAGATAGAGAAAAGAAAACGAGAGAAAAAAAAAGTAAAAAAAAAGTCAGAAAAAAAAGAGAGAAAAAGTCAGAGAAAAAAAAGAAAAAGGAAAAAAAAGTGTGAGGAAAAAAAAGAAAAAAAACAAAGTTTGGATCTATCTAGACTCAATCTCGTAGCTCAATTCGGATTGGAATCTGTTTTGTGCACTGCTTAGTAAAACAGACATAACTTCCTCATACGAAGTCCGTTTTGCCTCCGCGAGTACTCAAATTAAAGCTAGAGACGAGACGCATCTAAATAGTTGCAGAAGCTAGTTCAATATTTCGTACCTCCAAATCGGCTTCTAAATATGACTTTTTGCCCTCCGAAGTTCGCGAACACAGCTTATTCCAGTTTTTTAGGTCAGTTTTATAATTCTTTGACTCCTCATATCAATTCAGAATTGAGTGATTCTTTTTGCATTGGAAAGCTTGAGTTAGTAGCAAACTTTTCAAGAGGAAAGTTGGAGAGAGAGTTGTTATATATCCTGCTTGGCAGTTGTTATTCATCATTATCTTTACTGCCGTTGTGATCTTCACTTATATCTTGCTGTCCAGAGCTACTTATCCTTCATTGATGCTAGTTGTGCTGTGCCGTGACCTCATTAGTGTTCTAGGCTCGCGTCTCTAGTCCGGTCTAGCCTAGGACCAGCACAGTACCGTCGTTGAGCGTTTATTCAACATTGCATCTTTGAATTGATTATTGCTAATCTTTTGCTACCATATATAGCCAACCCAGCTCCACATATTTCTACACAGTGTATACGTATGTTCCCCTGGCAATCGCTTTACACAATCTTCGGAGTTATTTGATACCGCTGGTTGCCTGTCACCACCTGTCGCATGGTAAGAACTTGTAAGATATTGATATTTGCTTTACTGTGAGCACGTTATAACCACATCTAGTAGTTCATAGGAACATTATTCTCGAATTTTGTTTCTTGTTTCTACTAATCATGACAGGTTCTGGAGAAAGAAGTTCTTGGACGACGAACACATCTTCACCATCACGAGAGTTGGGACAACACACACAAGCACATGGTCAGGTTATCTCTTTATCATCATTTGAGGGTAGATTTAATCCTGCTATTTATCTAGCTTGGGAGCTTGAAGTAGAACAAGTTTTTAGTTACCATGACTATTCTGAACTTGAGCGAGTACGAGCTGCCACTAGAGCATTTACTGGTTTTGCTTTTGTTTGGTGGAGTGTGCATTGTAAGAAAAATATTGATAACCAACCCACAACTTGGAAAGATTTGAAACATGTAATGAGACAACAATTTTTCCCTCCTTACTATCGTCGTGAATTGCTTCGCAAATTTGAACAATTTAAACAAGGCAATAACACTGTTCATGCTTACTACCAAGAGTTTAAATCTTATATGCATCATTGTGAAATAGAAGAATCTGAGGATGATACAATGAATAGATTTTTTGGTGGTTTGAACCATGATATTCAGGCATGATTTAGGTATATTCCTCGTTGCATTACTGGTATGTATGTTCGTGCTTGTACCTTTGAGAGACAGTTACAGGAGGATGCATTGGGTGACTACAACAACTACTATTCCAATTCATGCTCACTACCATCGATTGATTCCTCCACCGTTGCACCTACTAGAGCAGCCACACCTCAGAGTGTGAGTGCGACATCTTCTCAAGTGTATGGTACATTGTCATTGTCCATATCGACATCAGCTACGTCTTTGCGACAAGATAACAGTAAAGGTATTGATGATATAACTTCACATGAGAATGGTGCATCACTAATTAACTTAAATACATCATGTGTTGAGTTACCTGTTGATTTGAGCACGCCACCTATTTTAGAGAATCATATTACTATCATGAATGCATCATGTGATCAAACAACTGAAATACCAACAATTTTGGGCGCACCCATTGAATTAACTATTGATGCAAAAGAACCAATGTTTAATCATTTTGATATGACCTCTAATCTTGGTGATGATTCTGAGTCCAATGACTTACTGCGTGTTTGCTTATTTAAGAATGTTGTAGCATGTAAATTTGATGCAAGTAAGGTTTATTCACCAATATTGGGATGGTTTAATGATGAATATTGTCAATCTTTTGATAGGAATAAGAGCTTCACTTATATGTGCAAACTGAGTTGCAATATTTTCATGCCTTCTACTTATGATAATATTTTGCCTTTATATTTTATGATATATGAAAGTTACTCATGTATACATGTGTCATATGTGCAAAAATCAAGGGAAGTAAAAATGGATGACATATACATATACAACATGTATACCTTGTCTCTTTTGTTAGCCACATTTCAGATTAAGCAACGCCGAGGACGGCTTTGGTTTCAAAAAGGGAGGATGATGAGGACATGACTACCTTGGATACGACCAAAAATATTGCATACATGCATATTTGTCAGGTGATTTCTAGTGCAAACTATTCAATAATCTATTTATGTTATCCAGAACAAAAATACTTCACACACTTTTGTGTTTTGTCTAATTGCAGGTATATGGGATATTTGTACAATTCACATATGAAGATAAGGGAGAAAGATATGTTTAAGTGCTGTTCAAAAAGTTCTCTCACGTCACTTTTGGGCCAAGAGAAGATAGAGTCCAAGTCTCTCACGTTCGGGATTTAGATTCGGACCGCACAGACATACCTGACTCAAAACGCCAACAACTTTTTCATACGGACTCCGAATTGGGTGATTCTTTTTTTGTTGGATTCTAGATTTTATGCTCTTTCCAGCCCAATTGGATTCACCTTCAAATTCGTCCGGAGCGTCAAGATATCCGAGTCAAACAACAAGTCCAAAGGTGTTGCATCACCTCCACTTGGGCCCATTGGCCTTGTACGACCTAGGGTTAGTTTTAGGATGCCTTGGGACGTCCTCCCACCTCCTAGGCCGCCACCCCTTGCTCCTATATAAGTAGATCCATCTAGTAGCTTTTCCCTTGGGATTTGTTTAGTTAAAAGTTAGCCATTGCAACTTTGAGTGCTTCGTTTGTGTCCAACGACGAGACCAAGACCACTTTTCGGATCCCCACCATTATCAATACTTCTTACATATTCGCAATATTCAGATTGCTTTTATTGTATTCTTGCTTGTTCTTGGATTGCTTGCAGGAATAGACCTTCGTGGTCAGGTTGATCGTGCTCCGGCGTGGTCAATAACCTCTCGGAGTTGGTTTAGCGATTGCTAAGGCGCAACGTCGTTGCACGTTTGTAGTCGGATCGTCAAAGTCGTCTCCACCAAATCGATAGTTATCATCTCATCGAAAGATCGGGACACCCCCGCCTCTATCAATGTGTCAACTTATCTTTCAATACCGAGAAGGCTTCTTCCTGTGCGGTCCCCCAAAGAAAAGGCACATCTTTCATTGTAAGCTCATTGAGAGGTGCAGCAATGGTGCTGAAATCTCTCACAAAACGCCTATAGAATCCAGTGAGGCCAAGAAAACTCCTCACCTGTGTGACTGTTTTGGGCTGCGGCCAACTCTCAATAGCTTGAATCTTGGCTTTATCAACTTCAATTCCCTGTGGAGTAACAACATAGCCAAGAAAAGATACTCGGTCGGTGCAAAAGGTGCACTTCCCAAGGTTACCAAACAAACGTGCATCACGTAGAGCAATAAAAACAGCACGTAAATGTTCCAAATGTTCTTCCAAAGATCTGCTATAAATCAGTATATCATCAAAATAGACTACCACAAATCGTCCAATGAAAGCACGTAAAACTTCGTTCATTAGTCTCATGAAAGTACTAGGCGCATTAGTTAACCCAAAAGGCATGACTAACCACTCATATAATCCAAACTTAGTTTTAAATGTTGTTTTCCATTCATCCCCCAATTTCATACGAATTTGATGGTAGCCACTACGCAAATCAACTTTGGAGAATATTGTAGAGCCACTCAATTCATCAAGCATATCATCTAGCCTAGGAATAGGATGACGATAACAAATAGTAATATTATTAATGCCTCTACAATCAACACACATACGCTGATAGAGGCGAGGGTCCCGATCTTTCGATGAGATGATAACTATCGATTTGGTAGAGACGACTTTGACAATCCGACTACAAACGTGCACGACGTTGCGCCTTAGCAATCGCTAAACCAATCTCCTGAGGTTACTGACGACGCCGGAAGCACGGTCAGCCTGACCACGAAGGTCTATTCCTGCAAGCAATCGAAGAACGAGCAAGAATATGATAAAGCAATCTGAATATTGCAAATATATATGAGGTATTGATAATGGTGGGGATCCGGAAGCGGTCTTGGTCTGGTCGTTGGACACAAACGAAGTACACGAAGTTGCAATGGCTAACTTTTAACTAAACAAATCCCAAGGAAAAAGCTACTAGATGGATCTACTTATATAGGAGCAAGGGGTGGCGGCCAAGGAGGTGGGAGGACGTCCCAAGGCAGCCTAAAACTAACCCTAGGTCGTACAAGGCTCATGGGCCCAAGTGGAGGTGATGTAACACCTTTGGACTTGTAGTTTGACTCGGATTCTGCTGCAGCATCAGATTGTTTCGTCCACAACTCAACGCTACGGACGTATTTGAAGGTGATTCCAATTGGGTTGGAAAGTGCACGAAATCTAGTTTCCAACAAAAAAAGAATCACCCAATTCGGAGTCCGTATGAAAAACTTGTGTGCGTTTTGAGTCAGGTATGTCTGTGCAGTCCGAATCTGAATCCAGAACGTGAGAGACTTGGACTCTATCTTCTCTTGGGCCAAAAGTGACGTGAGAGAACTTTTTGGACAGCAAATAAACATCTCTTTCTTCCTTATCTTCATATGTGGATTGTAAAAATGTCCCATACACCTGCAATTAGACAAAACACAAAAGTGTGTGAAGTATTTTTGTTCTGGATAACATAAATAGATTATTGAATAGTTTGCACTAGAAATCACCTGACAAATATGCATATATGCAATATTTTTGGTCATATCCAAGGTAGTCATGTCCTCATCATCCTCCCCTTCTTGAAAATAAAGCCGTCATCGGCGTTGCTTAATCTGAAATGTGGCTAACAAAAGAGACAAGGTGTACATGTTGTATATGTATATGTCATCCATTTTTATTTCCCTTGATTTTTGCATATATGACACATGAATAGATGAGTAACTTGCATAGTTCATAAAATCTAAAGCCAAAAAATTAGCACAAGAAGTAGAAGGCATGAAAATATTGCAACTCAGTTTGCACATATAAGTGAAGCTCTTATTCATTTCAAAAGATTGACAATGTTCATCATTAAACCATCCCAACATTGGTGAATAAACCTTACTTGCATCTAATTTACATGCTACAACATGCTTAAATAAGCAAACATGCAATAAGTCATTCAACACAGAATCATCACCAAGATTAAAGGTCATATCAAAATGATTAAACATTGGTTCTTTTGCATCAATAGTTAATTCAATGGGTGCACTCAAAATTGTTGGTATTTCAGTTGTTTGATCACATGGCAAAGTCAAATTATCAACGTAGTCCTCTAAAATAGGTGGTGTGATCAAAGTAGTGGGTAGCTCATCAGATGGTGCATTCAAATTGACAAGGCATTCATCATTCTCATGTAGAGATGGAAGATCAGTACCTTTGTCATTACCTCTTATGATCAACTCAGATGATGTAGCCACTCTCGGGGGCGATGTGTCACATGGTGGAGGTGATGTAGTCCTGACAACAATGGATGTGGTTGTCATAGTATGCCTAGTAGTTGAAGGAACAATCATATCAACTCTTGGAATGTGCACCGTGCGCTTGTTCTCCTCATGGCCAACACGTCGTTTTATTTCCTGTTCAGCTTTGCAAGCAAGATGAAACAAATGGTCCATAGGATAACACTCTTCATGAATTAGTATCTCTTGAATATCACGGTTTAATCCTCCCCAAAATCTATCCATAAAATCATCTTCACTTTCTTCTAAAGAGGAATGCAACAAGGTAGTTTGTAAATCATCATAATATTTTGTTACAGTTTCACTACCTTGTTTTAAGTGTTGCAACTTCTTAATCATGTCACGAGTATAATAAGCAGGGACGAAAGTATGTCGCATGGCAAGTTTCAAATCATCCCAAGTAGTAGGTATATAATCAGGGTGTAACCGACAATATTCACTCCACCAAACCAAAGCATAACCAGTGAAAGAACCAACCGTAACCTTAACCTTTTTATGTTCATCGAAATTATGGGAAGCAAATATATTTTTTATGTCGAACTCCCATTCAATATATAAAGGTTTAAAACGGCCATTAAATGGTGGTATAGATACATTAACCTGATCATGTGCATTTGGATGTTTGTGCACCTCTCATGACGGTTGTGGTATTTGCAAAGGTGGTGGCACGTCTCCCGCGATCGACAAAGCCCATGAATTGACTCTGGATCCTGTCATGATTAGTAGAACAAGAAACAAAACCCAAAAATAATGTTCCTATAACTACTAGGATGTGGTGGTAAAACGCTCACAGTAAAGCAAATATCAATGTCTTACAAGTTCTTACCATGCAGCAGGCGGTGATCGGCAACAAGCGGTGTCAAGTAACTCCGAATATTGAGTAAAGCGATTGCCAGGGGAGCGTACGTATACACGGTGTAGAAATATGTGGAGCTGGGTTGGCTATATATGGTAGCAAAAGATTAGCAATAATCAATTCAAAGATGCAATGTTGAATAAACGCTCAACGACGGTACTGTGCTGGTCCTAGGCTAGACCGGACTAGAGACGCGAGCCTAGAACACTAATGAGGTCACGTCGTAGCACAACTAGCATCAATGAAGGATACTAAGTAGCTCTGGACAGCAAGATATAAGTGAAGATCACAACGGCAGTAAAGATAATGAGGTGAAACAACAGCCAAGCAGGATATATCAACAACTTTGTCTCCAACTTTCCTCTGAAAAAGTTTGTGCCGATTTTTTTTGTTTTTTTTCTTCTCTTTTTTTTTCCTCACACTTTTTTTTTCTTTCTCTCCTTTTTTTCTCTCTGACTTTTTTTTTCTCCTTTTTTCTCGTTTTTTTCTCTCTTTTTTTCTCCCTCTTTCCAAAACAAACTAGATAAGATGCAGATTGGATCAAGTGAAGATGTGAACGATCTCAACTATTATTATGACAATGAATGGTGGGTAGCACGTGGTGGAAATTGATGGATGGGTGGTGGACAGCGGAAGAGATAATGATGCAGCGGTGGCGTGACTAATGTGAACAGAACTCAAAACTCTAAACGAACTAGACACTAAGACCAGCAACTCGACACGATGATGCAACCGATAATTCAACTATGCAAGCAATGAAAAGAAAATTGCAAAGGCTCAGACTGGCTTGGACCAAGGATGAATAGATCTAACTCTTTTTTGTGGCTTTTTCTTGGACAGTAGGTAAGAAAATAAATCTAATCTAGGAAAACTGGAATTTCTCACCGAGCAACCTGAAAACTGATACCACTTGATAGAGGCGAGGTGTCCCGATCTTTCGATGAGATGAGAACTATCGATTTGGTGGAGATGACTGACGATCCGACTACAAACGTGCACGACGTTGTGCCTTAGCAATCGCTAAACCAACTCCGAGAGGTTATTGACCACGTCGGAGCACAATCAACCTGACCACGAAGGTCTATTCCTGCAAGCAATCGAAGAACAAGCAAGAATATGATAAAAGCAATCCGAATATTGCGAGTATATATGAAGTATTGATAAAGGTGGGGATCCGTAAGCGGTCTTGGTCTGGTCGTTGGACACAAACGAAGTACACGAAGTTGCAATGGCTAACTTTTAACTAAACAAATCCCCTTGCGTATGGCATCATCTCCATGCTTGTTCTTGCTCCAATGTTCATCCTTCTCCAAGCTAGGCCCTTCATTTGTAAGCAAAACAAATGTATCCAATTTAGGCAGCATCATATTCTCATGAACATTAGAATCATTACCAAGAAAAGAAAGTACCTGATAATTTAATTGACGTGCGCGAGCTCTAGTAATTGGTCCCGTATATGTAGCAGTAGGGGCTGTGGGTGTAACAATGGTATTGATGTCCTCATCATCCTCCCCTTCTTGAAATGAAGACGTCCCAAGGCAGCCTAAAACTAACCCTAGGTCGTACAAGGCTCATGGGCCCAAGTGGAGGTGATGTAACACCTTTGAACTTGTAGTTTGACTCGGATTCTGCTGCAGCATCAGATTGTTTCGTGCACAACTCAACGCTCCGGACGAATTTAAAGGTGATTCCAATTGGGTTGGAAAGTGCACGAAATCTAGTTTCCAACAAAAAAAGAATCACCCAATTCGGAGTCCGTATGAAAAACTTGTGTGCGTTTTGAGTCAGGTATGTCTGTGCAGTCCGAATCTGAATCCAGAACGTGAGAGACTTGGACTCTATCTTCTCTTGGGCCAAAAGTGACGTGAGAGAACTTTTTGGACAGCAAATAAACATCTCTTTCTTCCTTATCTTCATATGCGGATTGTACAAATGTCCCATACACCTGCAATTAGACAAAACACAAAAGTGTGTGAAGTATTTTTGTTCTGGATAACATAAATAGATTATTGAATAGTTTGCACTAGAAATCACCTGACAAATATGCATATATGCAATATTTTTGGTCATATCCAAGGTAGTCATGTCCTCATCATCCTCCCCTTCTTGAAAATAAAGCCGTCCTCGGCGTTGCTTAATCTGAAATGTGGCTAACAAAAGAGAAAAGGTGTACATGTTGTATATGTATATGTCATCCATTTTTACTTCCCTTGATTTTTGCATATATGACACATGAATAGATGAGTAACTTGCATAGTTCATAAAATCTAAAGGCAAAAAATTAGCACAAGAAGTAGAAGGCATGAAAATATTGCAACTCAGTTTGCACATATAAGTGAAGCTCTTATTCATTTCAAAAGATTGACAATGTTCATCATTAAACCATCCCAACATTGGTGAATAAACCTTACTTGCATCAAATTTACATGCTACAACATGCTTAAATAAGCAAACATGCAATAAGTCATTCAACACAGAATCATCACCAAGATTAGAGGTCATATCAAAATGATTAAACATTGGTTCTTTTGCATCAATAGTTAATTCAATGGGTGCACTCAAAATTGTTGGTATTTCAGTTGTTTGATCACATGGCAAAGTCAAATTATCAACATAGTCCTCGAAAATAGGTGGTGCGATCAAAGTAGTGGGTAGCTCATCAGATGGTGCATTCAAATTGACAAGGCAATCATCATTCTCATGTAGAGATGGAAGATCAGTACCTTTGTCATTACCTCTTATGATCAACTCAGATGATGTAGCCACTCTCGGGGGCGATGTGTCACATGGTGGAGGTGATGTAGTCCTGACAACAACGGATGTGGTTGTCATAGTATGCCTAGTAGTTGAAGGAACAATCATATCAACTCTTGGAATGTGCACCGTGCGCTTATTCTCCTCGTGGCCAACACGTCGTTTTATTTCCTGTTCAGCTTGGCAAGCAAGATGAAACAAATGGTCCATAGGATAACACTCTTCATGAATTAGTATCTCTTGAATATCACGGTTTAATCCTCCCCAAAATCTATCCATAAAATCATCTTCACTTTCTTCTAAAGAGGAATGCAACAAGGTAGTTTGTAAATCATCATAATATTTTGTTACAGTTTCACTACCTTGTTTTAAGTGTTGCAACTTCTTAATCATGTCACGAGTATAATAAGCAGGGACGAAAGTATGTCGCATGGCAAGTTTCAAATCATCCCAAGTAGTAGGTATATAATCAGGGTGTAACCGACAATATTCACTCCACCAAACCAAAGCATAACCAGTGAAAGAACCAACCGCAACCTTAACCTTTTTATGTTCATCAAAATTATGGGAAGCAAATATATTTTTTATGTCGAACTCCCATTCAATATATAAAGCAGGTTTAAAACGGCCATTAAATGGTGGTATAGATACATTAACCTGATCATGTGCATTTGGATGTTTGCGCACCTCTCGTGACGGTTGTGGTATTTGCAAAGGTGGTGGCACGTCTCCCGCGATCGACAAAGCCCATGAATTGACTCTGGATCCTATCATGATTAGTAGAACAAGAAACAAAACCCAAAAATAATGTTCCTATAACTACTAGGATGTGGTGGTAAAACGCTCACAGTAAAGCAAATATCAATGTCTTACAAGTTCTTACCATGCAGCAGGCGGTGATCGGCAACCAGCGGTGTCAAGTAACTCCGAATATTGAGTAAAGCGATTGCCAGGGGAGCGTACGTATACACGGTGTAGAAATATGTGGAGCTGGGTTGGCTATATATGGTAGCAAAAGATTAGCAATAATCAATTCAAAGATGCAATGTTGAATAAACGCTCAACGACGGTACTGTGCTGGTCCTAGGCTAGACCAGACTAGAGACGCGAGCCTAGAACACTAATAAGGTCACGG
Source organism: Triticum aestivum (assembly GCF_018294505.1). Taxonomy (NCBI): domain Eukaryota; kingdom Viridiplantae; phylum Streptophyta; class Magnoliopsida; order Poales; family Poaceae; genus Triticum; species Triticum aestivum. The sequence goes on along the minus strand of NW_025228154.1, from coordinate 58,903 downwards.
CGTAGCACAACTAGCATCAATGAAGGATACTAAGTAGCTCTTGACAGCAAGATATAAGTGAAGATCACAACGGCAGTGAAGATAATGATGAAAAACAACTGCCAAGCAGGATATACAACAACTCTCTCTCCAACTTTCCTCTTGAAAAGTTTGAGACAATTTTCTGATAAATTCTTTCAAAGAATGCTACTAACTCAAGCTTTCCAATGCAAAAAGAATCACTCAATTCCGAGTTGATATGAGGAGTTAAAGAATTCTAAAACTGGCCTGAAAATTTGGAACAAGTTGTGTTCACGAACTTCGGAGGGCAAAAAGATCTATTTAGAAGCCGATTTTGAGGTGTAAAATATTGAACTAGCTTCTGCAACTATTTAGATGCGGCTCGTCTCTATCTTCAATTTGAGTACTCACGGAGCCAAAACGGACTTCGTATGAGGAAGATACACCTGTTTTACTGAACAGTGCGCAAAACAGATTCCAATCCGAATTCAGGTACGAGATTGATTCTAGATAGAGCCAAATTTTTTTCTTCTCTCTTTTTTTTTCTCATGCCTTTTTTTTCTTTTTCTTCTCCCTCTTTTTCTTTTTTTTTCTTTCCTTTTTTCTCTCTTTTTTTTCTTTATCTTCTTTTTCTCCCTCTTTCCAAGATAAACTAGATAAGATGCAGATTCGATCAAGTGAAGATGTGAACGATCTCAACTATTATTATGACAATGAATGGTGAGTAGCACGTGGTGGAAATTGATGGATGGGTGGTGGACAGCGGAAGAGATAATGATGCAGCGGTGGCGTGACTAATGTGAACAGAACTCGAAACTCTAAACGAACAAGACACTAAGACCAGCAACTCGACACGACGATGCAACCAATAATTCAACTATGCAAGCAATGAAAAGAAAATTGCAAAGGCTCAGACTGGCTTGGACCAAGGATGAATAGATCTAACTCTTTTTTGTGGCTTTTTCTTGGACAATAGGTAAGAAAATAAATCTAATCTAGGAAAACTGGAAATTCTCACCGAGCAACCTGAAAACTGATACCACTTGATAGAGGCGAGGGTCCCGATCTTTCGATGAGATGATAACTATCGATTTGGTGGAGACGACTTTGACAATCCGACTACAAACGTGCACGAGGTTGCGCCTTAGCAATCGCTAAACCAATCTCCTGAGGTTACTGACGACGCCGGAAGCACGGTCAGCCTGACCACGAAGGTCTATTCCTGCAAGCAATCGAAGAACGAGCAAGAATATGATAAAGCAATCTGAATATTGCAAATATATATGAGGTATTGATAATGGTGGGGATCCAGAAGCGGTCTTGGTCTGGTCGTTGGACACAAACGAAGTACACGAAGTTGCAATGGCTAACTTTTAACTAAACAAATCCCAAGGAAAAAGCTACTAGATGGATCTACTTATATAGGAGCAAGGGGTGGCGGCCAAGGAGGTGGGAGGACGTCCCAAGGCAGCCTAAAACTAACCCTAGGTCGTACAAGGCTCATGGGCCCAAGTGGAGGTGATGTAACACCTTTGGACTTGTAGTTTGACTCGGATTCTGCTGCAGCATCAGATTGTTTCGTGTGCGTTTGAAGGTGATTCCAATTGGGTTGGAAAGAGCATGAAATCTAGTTTCCAACAAAAAAAGAATCACCCAATTCGGAGTCCGTATGAAAAACTTGTGTGCGTTTTGAGTCAGGTATGTCTGTGCAGTCCGAATCTGAATCCAGAACGTGAGAGACTTGGACTCTATCTTCTCTTGGGCCAAAAGTGACGTGAGAGAACTTTTTGGACAGCAAATAAACATCTCTTTCTTCCTTATCTTCATATGTGGATTGTAAAAATGTCCCATACACCTGCAATTAGACAAAACACAAAAGTGTGTGAAGTATTTTTGTTCTGGATAACATAAATAGATTATTGAATAGTTTGCACTAGAAATCACCTGACAAATATGCATATATGCAATATTTTTGGTCATATCCAAGGTAGTCATGTCCTCATCATACGCGATGTACCATCCTTTTTCGGCACTAGAATAATAGGAACATCACAAGGACTAAGGGATTCGCGTATATTACCTTTGTCGAGAAGCTCTTGTACTTGCCGCATAATCTCCTTCGTCTCCTCTGGATTGGTACGGTATGGCGCACGGTTTGGCAGTGAAGCACCAGGAATTAAGTCGATCTGATGCTCAATCCCTCGAATAGGTAGTAATCCCGGTGGCACGTCTTGTGGAAAGACGTCAGCGAACTCCTGCAAAATGTTAGTGATAGAAGGAGGCAAAGAGGAAGGCACGTCCTCGAATGAAAATAATGCCTCTTTGCACACAAAAGCATAGCAAACAGATTTGCTGAAATCTAGCTCATCAATATCCGATTTGGTGGAAAATAAACATGCACTTTTCAATTTAATTTCAGAAGCAACACTAGATGGTTTATTATTAGGCTTCATTTGGTGCTCAAATTCTTTTGCCACAATCTGATTTTCACTCTTATTCTTCTCTTGTTTCGCTTTATTAGCTCTATTAATATCATCTTTCAAAATAGAATCAGGAGTCATAGGAAGCAAAGTAATATTTTTATCCTTATGAACAAGAGTATAATGATTGTTTCTACCATGGTGTACAGAATTTTTATCAAATTGCCATTGTCTACCAAGTAATAAGGAACATGCTTGCATAGGTACCACATCACAATCAACATAATCAGCATATGTAGATATACTAAAATGCACACGAACAGTACGTGTTACCTTAACCTTGCCGCTGTTGTTGAACCATTGGATGTAGTAAGGATGTGGATGTGGTCTTGTGGTGAGAGAAAGCTTCTCCACCATCTCCATGCTAGCCAAGTTGTTGCAGCTCCCTCCGTCTATGATGACGTGCACAGAACGTTCCTTCACAACTCCCTTGCTATGGAACAAATTGTGCCTCTGATTTTGCTCAGCTTGTGTGACCTGCACACTCAAAACACGTTGAGCAACTAAACATTCATACCTGTCAGCGTCTTCAGGAGCCATGTATTGCGTCTCATGATCAGAATCATCTCCACCATGTTCTTCACGCGTAATAAGAGCCAAAGTCTCCTCATCATAGTCACTAGCGGACTCATATCCACCATCCGCGGTAGCAATCATCACACGCGGAGATTTGCATTCTCTCGCATAATGACCTCCTCCCTTACAACGACAAGAAATAATATCACTTGTGTGCCCTGTTGATGCCATGGAAGAAGAAGAACTCTGTGCAGGCCCAGTAGGTGCGCTCTTGGCAGATAATGGTGGTTGTGCCTGTTTTCTTATATCACGACTGGAGGAGGCACGTGATTGAGGTGCTTGTGCGGTTGAAGTAGAAGATGCACGCGGTGTCCATGATGAAGGTCGGCCTGCAGAAAAGTTAGTTCGCGTCAATGCTTATCGATCCTGCACTTCATGTTCAGCTTTACAAGCAAGATGGAATAAACGAGTGATATTAGTATACTCCTTATAGTCTAGAATGGTCTGAATCTCTCTATTTAATCCACCCAGAAAACGTGCAAGCATAGCTTCATTCTCCTCAACAATACCACATCTAATCATGCCAGTTTGTAATTCCTGATAATACTCTTCTACAGAATTTTTTCCTTGTCTTAAGCGCTGTAATTTTTGAAGCAATTCACGTTGATAATATGGTGGAACCCAACGAGTACGCATAGCAGTTTTCAAAGCAGCCCAAGTAGTTGGAATAGGATATAATCTACAATGTTCAGACCACCATACACATGCAAAACTAGTGAAAGCACAAACAGCAGCAGCAACTCGTCTCTCCTCAGGATATTGTAAACATGTAAATCGTTTGTCAGTTTCTAACTCCCAAGTAAGATATATATCAGGAACATATCTACCCTCAAATGGTGGAATACTCAATTTCAGTTTAGGAATATGGACATCATCTCGTACCTGAGGTGGTGGTGCAGGCCTACCATTACGAATATATACCTGAGGTCGACCTGCTGGTGGTGGTGCTGGTGGCTGCACGTAGTTCGGATTTTGATCAACTTCATCCTCATAATCTCCCACATAATCATCCTCCTCCGCATCAACAGCATGAGCCACAGAAGTATCAACAGCAGCACCAATAGTTTGGCCAAACGCAAGAGGAACATGGCTCGCTCGGCGGAGGTCTGTTTCGCGACGTGGAGGTAGTCTTTGTTGTTGTTGTTGGAGAGGTGCGTTAGGTGCAGCGGGCTGTGGTGGTGGAAGACGCGCGAGCAATTCATTAAACTTGTTATCGAGCTTTGTTTCGAACGTCTTCTCCATGCCATCTATCTTCTCCATGGCCTCTTCAAATCTGTTTAGCACATCTTGCACCTGTCCACTCATCATTTGCTGAAATTTATCATGCAAATCCTTATTCGTCATGTTCCCCCAGTCAGTCTTGTCGGCTTGTGATCCTGGCATGGTTAGCAGCAATCGAAACACACAAGAATATGATCCTACAGACTACTAACAAGTGGTGGTGGTGGGTGTCACAAATCCGTCAAGCAAATCTCAAATTCTTACCAGTTCTTACCCAGCAGCAGGCGGTGATCGGCAACCGTTGTAGTCGAAAACTCTCAAAGCTTGGATAGAGCGATTACCAGGGAGAGTCAAATGCACGACGTAGATGTATGTGGAGCTGGGAAGGCTTATAATATGGTAGCAAAAAGGGTCAGCAATAATCAATTCAGAGATGCAAAGTTGAATAAACGCTCAACGACGGTACTGTGCTGGTCCTAGGCTAGACTATGCTAGAGACGCGAGCCTAGACACCAACAAAATCACGGCGCTGCACGTAAACAAGGGAAAAGCACACTCTGGATTTTTTTTCTCTCTCTTTTTTTTGCGCTGTTTTTTTTGCGCTGTTTTTTTTTGCGAAAAATCACTACAATGGCGAGTGTCTCAAAAGTCTTCCGAGGTCAAACTGACAGGATGGGCACGAAATTTTTTCGACCAATTTTTTTTTTCGACTGCCCGGACCAAAAACTGGAAACGGGTCAAAAAAAACTTCCTATAATGGCACCTGTCTCAAAACACTCAGAAACACCTAAAAATAGGATAGCCAGAATTTTTTTCGAAAAATGCGTTTTCGAAAATTTTTGGGCCTAAACGGAGGGTGGTTTCCAGAAAATTTTTGGGCCTAAACGGAGGGCCAATTTTTTTTTCCGAAACCTACTCCGGCAAGGAAACACGAATCGGAATCTAGATGGATCTCGAAAACACACCTAATATGCAAGGAACTCGGATTGGTGATGGATATATGGTGGTGGTATATGGCAGCGGTGGTGGTATATCGCAGCGGTGGTAATATATGGATATGGATCGGTGGTGGTATATGGATACAGATTGGTGGTGGTATATGGATACGGATTCGGAGCGGTGGTGGTAGGTGACAGGGGCGATGATGATGGTGCGGTGGCGGCGTGACAACTTATGACCAGAACTCGAAACTCTAAAAGACTAACGCTAAGACCAGCAACTAGACACGACGATGCAACCGCAAATTCAACAAAGCAAAACCCTAAAAAGATTATGCAAAGGCTCAGATTGGTTCGGATATGATGAACTAACCCTATTTTTTTTTGGCTTTTTCGTGGACTGTAGGTATGAGGAACAGACTCGATCTAAACTATGAAAAACTGTAAAATCTCACCGAGCGACCTGGAAATATTATACCACTTGATAGAGGCTAAGGTGTCTCGTCTTTCGATGAGATGATGGATATCGCTTTGGTGGAAGTCGACTTTGACGATCCGACTACGAACGTGCGAGGACGTCGCGCCTTAGCAATCGCTAAACCAACTCCGAGAGGTTATTGACCACGCCGGAGCACGATCAACCTGACCACGAGGGTCTGTTTCCTGTGAGCAAACGAAGAACAAGCAAGAAACTAAGATTGCAATCTGGATATTGCGAATATAAGATGAAAGCTTTATTGATCAAGGTGGGGTTCTGTGACGCCTTTGTCTGGTCGTTGAACACAAACGAAGTACGCGAAGTTGCAGCTATGGCGAACTTTAATATAAACAAAACCCAAAGTCTAAACGATGCCCTAAGGGCTGTATATATGGAGGAAGAGGGGGGAATTTCGTGGCCCTTGGTGGAGGGGTCCGAAATCAACCCTATATCTTGTTTCCCCACACATACGGACTCTAAAAATAGCCTATAATTATGTATTTCGAAATTACATGGGCCTGGCCCAATAATAAGGTGACGCAGCACCTAAAATAGCCTCGGGACGAAATTTATGAAGTGGTATCTTGTATATTTCGTCCAAGGCTTCATGCACCCATTATGGTGGCTTCAAAGTCCTGGAATCATCACTTGTAACTCCGTTCTTGTTCCCCTTGCGCATGCCATCATCTCCATGCTTGTTCTTGCTCCAATGTTCATCCTTCTCCAAGCTAGGCCCTTCATTTGTAAGCAAAACAATTGTATCCAATTTAGGCAGCATCATATTCTCATGAACATTAGAATCATTACCAAGAAACGAAAGTACCTGGTAATTTAGTTGGCGTGCACGAGCTCTAGTAATTGGTCCAGTATGTATAGCAGCAGGGGCTGTGGGTGTAACAATTGTATTGATGTCCTCATCAGAAGTCGGCGATCTTCTTGATGGGATGATTGAGTCCATTCAAGAATCGTGCCATTGTTTGCTCATCATCTTCCGTGACATTGGCTCGAATCATGGCAATCTCCATTTCCTTGTAGTATTCTTCAACACTCTTTGTTCCTTGCTTGAGGAGTTGTAGCTTCTTGAAGAGATCGCGGTTGTAGTAGGTTGGAACAAAACGTGCTCGCATGACATCCTTCATTTGAGCCCAAGTGGTGATTGGAGGTTCACCTCTTGCTTGTCGTCGCTCAATTACTTGTTCCCACCATATGAGCACATAGTCTTGGAACTCTAGTGATGCCATTGCGATTTTCTTCTCTTCCTCAAAGTTGTGCAAACGAAAGATTTTGTCGACCTTCAATGCCCGTGAGAGGTATTCTTCGGGTTCATTGCTTCCATTGAACTTGGGCATTGTGAATTTGAGCTTGCCATAGCGTTGCTCTTCATTGTGTTGTTGGTGATGGTGTTGATGATGCCCTTGACGTGGAGGGTAATCATCCTCATGTTGCTCTTGGCGTGGATGAAGTCCATGATCAACTTGTTCTTGTTGACCTTGAGGGTGAAGTTGAGCTTGAGGAGCTTGGGGAGGAGCTTGTCGTTGCACTCGCGGGTAGTAGTTCCTCTCTTGGATTTCTTCTCGAAGAGCTTCCTCTTGATTGCACCTTTCGCGATTGCGGTTGGCGATAGCTCGACTTGATGCTTGAAGGGCACGTTCCGCTTCAAGAGCTTGTGCTTCTCGTTGTTGTTGTTGAAGACGTTGAGTCTCGGCATCTTGTTGCTCTTGGTGTAGACGCGCTCGTTCTTGTTCTTGTTGGCGACGAAGACGTTGTCGTTCTTGCGCTTGAGCAAACGCTACTTGGTTTGATTGTGGACGAGGAACTTGTTCATCAACTTGCTCTTGTGAATGCTTGTCGTGAAGCGGGTTGCGAGATGCATGACGGTCTTGACGCACGGCTCGTCGAAGAGTGTTCGGTGACGGTGTACTTGTGTCGGAGAAGGAGTCGTCGGAGTGGCGACTTGAGTGGCTCCGTCTTGAGTATGAGGATGTAGAAGGAGGCCGGTTCACCAACAAAGCTCGGATCTCGTCCATTCTTGCATCGTTTTCTTGCTTGTGCGCGTCGAGCTTGTTGTCAAAGTAATCTCTTGTATGTTGCTCGGAGAGTCGCAAGTCGGTGGCGAGGTTGTCGATGCGGTCGTTCATAGCTTGTTGCTCTTGATGCAACGCTTGTTGTGCGCCAAAGAGGTGGCTCTTGGTGACGTATGATGACATGTCGTCGTCTTGCTCGATGAAGAGTGGGTTTGTAGAAGTACTTGGCCTATCCATCATTTCAAGCAAAATGTGAGTGGTAGAAGGAAAAGAACGAATACCAATGTACCTTTGACCGATGTTGAAAGTGAATCAAGTTCACTCAAATGCGGACAATGAAATAGCACTTTTGGTACCAATTCTTGTCGGTTCTCACACCTACACAAGTAAAAGCTTTTGGTGGAGCTTGGTTAGGATGGTGGCACAAAATTTGATGCAATAGTAAGCGGGACTCAATAATGTTGGAAAAGATTCACAAATTTGCAAATGCAACAAGTAGACCAAGCTAGTATGGGTACACGGAAACACACACGCAAATAGATAAATGGGATTGTGCAAACCAAAAGTGAGCCAAAATGTGGAATCCACGAAATTGCTCTTGTTGCACAATACTAGAGAGACGCTAGCATGATTGCACAATAGGCGGATAAGCAAACTTGTGCACAACCTACTAGGCAAGAATGCAACTATCTCTATCCCAAGTATGCTATAAGTATGGTATTTCGGTGCAATGATCCAAGATGATCCAATATGACAATCTTAATGTTGTATGATGCTATGGTTCTTGCTCATAAGCTCTTTGCTTATCTTTCCTCTTTGCTTAAAAGCTTGGGTGGCTCTTTCACTTTTGAGCTCTTTTCTCATGCAAACTTCACGAACCAAGATAGCAATTGCGTATGCTATGACAACTTTGTGACACACAAGTGGATCCCAAGATATGCACCACTATGGTATGGTATGTATGCTATGGAGTATGATTACTAAATGTGCACAAGTCACGTTGCCGGCAATACTCAATGGCTAGTCTCGATGGGTAAGCTACGCAAAAGTAAGGCCATGTGGGGTATCAATGCAATTGCAAGTTATGACAAAGATGTCGTCGAAGTTACCGT
>NW_025228154.1:46821-49759 GCF_018294505.1 Triticum aestivum | reverse complement strand
GGATGTCCGGGGCGCCGGATTTCCGGGGACACGGGTCGGATGTCCGGGCTCTGGATCGGGGCCGAACACGATGAACTCCACGGGGAAAATTGCAACTCCGGGGCAAAATTCGGACGAATTGTTCGATGGAAAAGGGTGGGGAGGGTGGGGAAAGCTAGATCCACACGCTGCAACACAAATCCATGGACCAAATCCAACAAAATTTCATCACACCAACAAATCACAAAAAAAAAATTGGGGCTATTTTTGGTGGGGATTTTCGGGTTTAGGACGAAAACAACAAAATCAAGCTAGAAAACACGGGGTAGGGGCTCCAAAAACGTGATCAACGTGGCTCATGATACCAAGATGATATAGGGCGGAACCCTAAGTAGTCGATCTTTCACGTTTGGAGGGATCCCACGGGGGAAACACGAGAAACGCACGGAAATTACAAAGGGGAACACGAGGGAAACGAGAGAGAATCACTAACCGAACAAGAATCGATTACACGAGTGCTAGATCATCACACACATAAGGTAACACATGGTTCACAATCAACAAAGGGAAAGGATACAATGGAACCGTTCTTCTCCGAGAGGAGGCCTTGATGTTCTTCCCTCAAGAGGGGTCTTGAATCCGCTTGGGGATCTTCTCCGGAGAGGTCCTGATCTCCGAGGAGAAGTATCCAAGTGGATGAGCAAAGGCCCTCACACAAAATGAGCTAATCCAATGGTAAGTCTTGAAAGAGGAAGGGGAAGGAGTATATATAGTCTAGGGAGCGAAGAGGTACATGGGCGTCGGCCCTTTACTGTGCACACACAGGAGGAGCCGGATGTCCGGGCGTCGGGCCGGATGTCCGGGGCTTCCCGAGGCGCCGGATGTCCGGGCCAAGACGCCGGATGTCCGGGCTGGGTGATTTGGCCTCTGTGGTTCTTGGATCGAGGCGCCGGATTTCCGGGCTGGGGCCGGATGTCCGGGGCTTCGTGGGAGGCCGGATGTCCGGGGCCTGGGGGCCGGATGTCCGAGCTGGCTGTGCACCCTTCTATAGTTTCTAGTGCGGGGCGCCGGATTTCTGGCCAGAGGGCCGGATGTCCGGGGCTTCGTGGGAGGCCGGATGTCCGGGGCCTGGGGGCCGGATGTCCGGGCCCTGTAGTCTTCGGGGCTGGGCTGCGGCTGCTGTGTTGGCGTCTCCAGGGGCCGGATATCCGGGGTCTGGGCCGGATGTCCGGGGCCTGGAAGGTGAACTTGTCCATTTCGGCTGGTTCTCTTCATCCGTGGAGTGGGCAGCTTGTCCATCTTCACATGCATCCTCGGGAGGTCCTTCTTGACACCTAATCATGCATAGTGTATCTGACTTAGGTAGTAGCCATGTCTTGAGAGTGTCATATGAAATATCAGTTAGGAGAGAAGTCACCTCGGTTTCGAGAGCTCTTGCACGTGCTCGAGTCATGGGTCCTTGTGGGGTTGGATGTGATAGAGGCGAGGGTGTCCCGATCTTTCGATGAGATGATAACTATCGATTTGGTGGAGACGACTTTGACGATCCGACTACAAACGTGCACGACATTGCGCCTTAGCAATCACTAAACCAATCTCCTGAGGTTACTGACGATGCCGGAAGCACGGTCAGCCTGACCACGAAGGTCTATTCCTGCAAGCAATCGAAGAACGAGCAAGAATATGATAAAGCAATCTGAATATTGCAAATATATATGAGGTATTGATAATGGTGGGGATCCGGAAGCGGTTTTGGTCTGGTCGTTGGAGACAAACGAAGTACACGAAGTTGCAATGCCTAACTTTTAACTAAATAAATCCCAAGGAAAAGCTACTAGATGGATCTACTTATATAGGAGCAAGGGGTGGCGGCCAAGGAGGTGGGAGGACGTCCCAAGGCAGCCTAAAACTAAATCTAGGTCGTACAAGGCCAATGGGCCCAAGTGGAGGTGATGTAACACCTTTGGACTTGTAGTTTGACTCGGATTCTGCTGCAGCATCAGATTGTTTCGTCCACAACTCAACGCTCCGGACGAATTTGAAGGTGATTCCAATTGGGTTGGAAAGTGCACGAAATCTAGTTTCCATCAAAAAAAGAATCACCCAATTCGGAGTCCGTATGAAAAACTTGTTTGCGTTTTGAGTCAGGTGTGTCTGTGCAGTCCGAATCTGAATCCAGAACGTGAGAGACTTGGACTCTATCTTCTCTTGGGCCAAAAGTGACGTGAGAGAACTTTTTGGACAGCAAATAAACATCTCTTTCTTCCTTATCTTCATATGTGGATTGTACAAATGTCCCATACACCTGCAATTAGACAAAACACAAAAGTGTGTGAAGTATTTTTGTTTTGGATAACATAAATAGATTATTGAATAGTTTGCACTAGAAATCACCTTACAAATATGCATATATGCAATATTTTTGGTCATATCCAAGGTAGTCATGTTCTTATCATCCTCCCCTTCTTAAAAATAAAGTCGTCCTCGGCGTTGCTTAATCTGAAATGTGGCTAACAAAAGAGACAAGGTGTACATGTTGTATATGTATATGTCATCCATTTTTACTTCCCTTGATTTTTGCATATATGACACATGAATAGATGAGTAACTTGCATAGTTCATAAAATCTAAAGCCAAAAAATTAGCACAAGAAGTAGAAGGCATAAAAATATTGCAACTCAGTTTGCACATATAAGTGAAGCTCTTATTCATTTCAAAAGATTGACAATGTTCATCATTAAACCATCCCAACATTGGTGAATAAACCTTACTTGCATCAAATTTACATGCTACAACATGCTTAAATAAGCAAACATGCAATAAGTCATTCAACACAGAATCATCACCAAGATTAGAGGTCATATCAAAATGATTAAACATTGGTTCTTTTGCATCAATAGTTAATTCAATGGGTGCACTCAAAATTGTTGGTATTTCAGTTGTTTGATCACATGGCAAA
>NW_025228154.1:44004-45907 GCF_018294505.1 Triticum aestivum | reverse complement strand
GTTGTGCGCCAAAGAGGTGGCTCTTGGTGACGTATGATGACATGTCGTCGTCTTGCTCGATGAAGAGTGGGTTTGTAGAAGTACTTGGCCTATCCATCATTTCAAGCAAAATGTGAGTGGTAGAAGGAAAAGAACGAATACCAATGTACCTTTGACCGATGTTGAAAGTGAATCAAGTTCACTCAAATGCGGACAATGAAATAGCACTTTTGGTACCAATTCTTGTCGGTTCTCACACCTACACAAGTAAAAGCTTTTGGTGGAGCTTGGTTAGGATGGTGGCACAAAATTTGATGCAATAGTAAGCGGGACTCAATAATGTTGGAAAAGATTCACAAATTTGCAAATGCAACAAGTAGACCAAGCTAGTATGGGTACACGGAAACACACACGCAAATAGATAAATGGGATTGTGCAAACCAAAAGTGAGCCAAAATGTGGAATCCACGAAATTGCTCTTGTTGCACAATACTAGAGAGACGCTAGCATGATTGCACAATAGGCGGATAAGCAAACTTGTGCACAACCTACTAGGCAAGAATGCAACTATCTCTATCCCAAGTATGCTATAAGTATGGTATTTCGGTGCAATGATCCAAGATGATCCAATATGACAATCTTAATGTTGTATGATGCTATGGTTCTTGCTCATAAGCTCTTTGCTTATCTTTCCTCTTTGCTTAAAAGCTTGGGTGGCTCTTTCACTTTTGAGCTCTTTTCTCATGCAAACTTCACGAACCAAGATAGCAATTGCGTATGCTATGACAACTTTGTGACACACAAGTGGATCCCAAGATATGCACCACTATGGTATGGTATGTATGCTATGGAGTATGATTACTAAATGTGCACAAGTCACGTTGCCGGCAATACTCAATGGCTAGTCTCGATGGGTAAGCTACGCAAAAGTAAGGCCATGTGGGGTATCAATGCAATTGCAAGTTATGACAAAGATGTCGTCGAAGTTACCGTCCTTGGCAATGTTGAGTAGTCGATGGAGTTGAGCAGTGGTGATGATGGCGTCGAATCGTACCTATATAGCCGAAACACAATAGGACACGGGAACTACAACTCAAATTTCAAAGACCAAAACGTATCAAAATTGACATAGGAGGTAGTGGTGAGTGGTGGTGGTGGTTGTGGAAAGTGTTGTGGGTATGCGGAAGAAGTCGTGGGCACGGTGGCAAAATTTGGCGAGGGTTTGGTGAAATGGGCGCGGGGGTGGAATTGCTGTCTCCCAGGGGCCGGATGTCCGGGCCAGGAGCCGGATGTCCGGGGCGCCGGATTTCCGGGGACACGGGTCGGATGTCCGGGCTCTGGATCGGGGCCGAACACGATGAACTCCACGGGGAAAATTGCAACTCCGGGGCAAAATTCGGACGAATTGTTCGATGGAAAAGGGTGGGGAGGGTGGGGAAAGCTAGATCCACACGCTGCAACACAAATCCATGGACCAAATCCAACAAAATTTCATCACACCAACAAATCACAAAAAAAAAATTGGGGCTATTTTTGGTGGGGATTTTCGGGTTTAGGACGAAAACAACAAAATCAAGCTAGAAAACACGGGGTAGGGGCTCCAAAAACGTGATCAACGTGGCTCATGATACCAAGATGATATAGGGCGGAACCCTAAGTAGTCGATCTTTCACGTTTGGAGGGATCCCACGGGGGAAACACGAGAAACGCACGGAAATTACAAAGGGGAACACGAGGGAAACGAGAGAGAATCACTAACCGAACAAGAATCGATTACACGAGTGCTAGATCATCACACACATAAGGTAACACATGGTTCACAATCAACAAAGGGAAAGGATACAATGGAACCGTTCTTCTCCGAGAGGAGGCCTTGATGTTCTTCCCTCAAGAGGGGTCTTGAATCCGCTTGGGGATCTTCTCC
>NW_025228154.1:40512-42106 GCF_018294505.1 Triticum aestivum | reverse complement strand
AGCACAAGAAGTAGAAGGCATGAAAATATTACAACTCAGTTTGCACATATAAGTGAAGCTCTTATTCATTTCAAAAGATTGACAATGTTCATCATTAAACCATCCCAACATTGGTGAATAAACCTTACTTGCATCAAATTTACATGCTACAACATGCTTAAATAAGCAAACATGCAATAAGTCATTCAACACAGAATCATCACCAAGATTAGAGGTCATATCAAAATGATTAAACATTGGTTCTTTTGCATCAATAGTTAATTCAATGGGTGCACTCAAAATTGTTGGTATTTCAGTTGTTTGATCACATGGCAAAGTCAAATTATCAACATAGTCCTCGAAAATAGGTGGTGCGATCAAAGTAGTGGGTAGCTCATCAGATGGTGCATTCAAATTGACAAGGCAATCATCATTCTCATGTAGAGATGGAAGATCAGTACCTTTGTCATTACCTCTTATGATCAACTCAGATGATGTAGCCACTCTCGGGGGCGATGTGTCACATGGTGGAGGTGATGTAGTCCTGACAACAACGGATGTGGTTGTCATAGTATGCCTAGTAGTTGAAGGAACAATCATATCAACTCTTGGAATGTGCACCGTGCGCTTATTCTCCTCGTGGCCAACACGTCGTTTTATTTCCTGTTCAGCTTGGCAAGCAAGATGAAACAAATGGTCCATAGGATAACACTCTTCATGAATTAGTATCTCTTGAATATCACGGTTTAATCCTCCCCAAAATCTATCCATAAAATCATCTTCACTTTCTTCTAAAGAGGAATGCAACAAGGTAGTTTGTAAATCATCATAATATTTTGTTACAGTTTCACTACCTTGTTTTAAGTGTTGCAACTTCTTAATCATGTCACGAGTATAATAAGCAGGGACGAAAGTATGTCGCATGGCAAGTTTCAAATCATCCCAAGTAGTAGGTATATAATCAGGGTGTAACCGACAATGTTCACTCCACCAAACCAAAGCATAACTAGTGAAAGAACCAACCGCAACCTTAACCTTTTTATGTTCATTGAAATTATGGGAAGCAAATATATTTTTTATGTCGTACTCCCATTCAATATATAAAGCAGGTTTAAAATGGCCATTAAATGGTGATATAGATACATTAACCTGATCATGTGCATTTGGATGTTTGTGCACCTCTCGTGACGGTTGTGGTATTTGCAAAGGTGGTGGCACGTCTCCCGCGATCGACAAAGCCCATAAATTGACTCTGGATCCTGTCATGATTAGTAGAACAAGAAACAAAACGCAAAAATAATGTTCCTATAACTACTAGGATGTGGTGGTAAAACGCTCACAGTAAAGCAAATATCAATGTCTTACAAGTTCTTACCATGCAGCAGGCGGTGATCGGCAACCAGCGGTGTCAAGTAACTCCGAATATTGAGTAAAGCGATTGCCAGGGGAGCGTACGTATACACGGTGTAAAAATATGTGGAGCTGGGTTGGCTATATATGGTAGCAAAAGATTAGCAATAATCAATTCAAAGATGCAATGTTGAATAAACGCTCAACGACGGTACTGTGCTGGTCCTATGATAGAGGCGAGGGTGTCCCGATCTTTCGATGAGAT
>NW_025228154.1:38967-39547 GCF_018294505.1 Triticum aestivum | reverse complement strand
AAAAGAATCACCCAATTCGGAGTCCGTATGAAAAACTTGTGTGCGTTTTGAGTCAGGTATGTCTGTGCAGTCCGAATCTGAATCCAGAACGTGAGAGACTTGGACTCTATCTTCTCTTGGGCCAAAAGTGACGTGAGAGAACTTTTTGGACAGCAAATAAACATCTCTTTCTTCCTTATCTTCATATGTGGATTGTACAAATGTCCCATACACCTGCAATTAGACAAAACACAAAAGTGTGTGAAGTATTTTTGTTCTGGATAACATAAATAGATTATTGAATAGTTTGCACTAGAAATCACCTGAAAATATGCATATATGCAATATTTTTGGTCATATCCAAGGTAGTCATGTCCTCATCATCCTCCGCTTCTTGAAAATAAAGCCGTCCTCGGCGTTGCTTAATCTGAAATGTGGCTAACAAAGGATACAAGGTGTACATGTTGTATATGTATATGTCATCCATTTTTACTTCCCTTGATTTTTGCATATATGACACATGAATAGATGAGTAACTTGCACAGTTCATAAAATCTAAAGCCAAAAAATTAGCACAAGAAGTAGAAGGCATGAAAATATT
>NW_025228154.1:20580-35991 GCF_018294505.1 Triticum aestivum | reverse complement strand
TGTCATGATTAGTAGAACAAGAAACAAAACCCAAAAATAATGTTCCTATGACTACTAGGATGTGGTGGTAAAACGCTCACAGTAAAGCAAATATCAATGTCTTACACGTTCTTACCATGCAGCAGGCGGTGATCGGCAACCAGCGGTGTCAAGTAACTCCGAATATTGAGTAAAGCGATTGCCAGGGGAGCATACGTATACACGGTGTAGAAATATGTGGAGCTGGGTTGGCTATATATGGTAGCAAAAGATTAGCAATAATCAATTCAAAGATGCAATGTTGAATAAACGCTCAACGACGGTACTGTGCTGGTCCTAGGCTAGACCGTACTAGAGACGCGAGCCTAGAACACTAATGAGGTCACGGCGTAGCACAACTAGCATCAATGAAGGATACTAAGTAGCTCTTGACAGCAAGATATAAGTGAATATCACAATGGCAGTGAAGATAATGATGAAAAACAACTGCCAAGCAGGATATACAACAACTCTCTCTCCAACTTTCCTCTTGAAAAGTTTAAGACAATTTTCTGATAAATTCTTTCAAAGAATGCTATTAACTCAAGCTTTCCAATGCAAAAAGAATCACTCAATTCCGAGTTGATATGAGGAGTAAAAGAATTCTAAAACTGGCCTGAAAAATTGGAACAAGCTGTGTTCATGAACTTTGGAGGGCAAAAAGACCTATTTAGAAGCCGATTTTGAGGTGTCAAATATTGAACTAGCTTCTGTAACTATTTAGATGCGGCTCGTCGCTAGCTTCAATTTGAGTACTCACGGAGCCAAAACGGACTTCGTATGAGGAAGATACACCTGTTTTACTGAACAGTGCGCAAAACAGATTCCAATCCGAATTCAGGTACGAGATTGATTTTAGATAGATCCAATTTTTTTTCTTCTCTTTTTTTTTCTCACGTTTTTTTTTCTTTTTCTTCTGTCTCTTTTTCTTTTTTTTCCTTTTTTCTCTTTTTTTCTCTATCTTTTTTTTTCAAGACAAACTAGATAAGATGCAGATTGGATCAGGCGAAGATGTGAATGACCTCAACTATGATTATGACAATGAACAGTGCGTAGCACGTGGTGGAAATTAATAGATGGGATGGTGGACAGCGAAAGGGATAATGATGCAGCGGCGGCGTGACTAATGTGAACAGAACTCGAAACTCTAAAGGAACTAGACGCTAAGACCAGCAACTTACACGACGATGCAACCGATAATTCAACTATGGAAGCAATGAATAGAAAATTGCAAAGGCTCAGACTGGCTTGGATAAAGGATGAATAGATCTAACGGTTTTTTTGTGGCTTTTTCTTGGACAATAGGTAAGAAAATAAATCTAACCTAAGAAAAACTGGAAATTCTCACCGACCAACTTGAAAACTGATACCACTTGATAGAGGCGAGGGTGTCCCGATCTTTCGATGAGATGATAACTATCGATTTGGTGGAGACGACTTTGACGATCCGACTACAAACGTGCACGATGTTGCGCCTTAGCAATCGCTAAACCAATCTCCTGAGGTTACTGACGATGCCGGAAGCACGGTCAGCCTGACCACGAAGGTCTATTCCTGCAAGCAATCGAAGAACGAGCAAGAATATGATAAAGCAATCTGAATATTGCAAATATATATGAGGTATTGATAATGGTGGAGATCCGTAAGCGGTCTTGGTCTGGTCGTTGGACACAAACGAAGTACACGAAGTTGCAATGGCTAACTTTTAACTAAACAAATCCCAAGGAAAAGCTACTAGATGGATCTACTTATATAGGAGCAAGGGGTGGCGGCCAAGGAGGTGGGAGGACGTCCCAAGGCAGCCTAAAACTAAATCTAGGTCGTACAAGGCCAATGGGCCCAAGTGGAGGTGATGTAACACCTTTGGACTTGTAGTTTGACTCGGATTCTGCTGCAGCATCAGATTGTTTCGTACACAACTCAACGCTCCGGACGAATTTGAAGGTGATTCCAATTGGGTTGGAAAGTGCACGAAATCTAGTTTCCAACAAAAAAAGAATCACCCAATTCGGAGTCCGTATGAAAAACTTGTGTGCGTTTTGAGTCAGGTATGTCTGTGCAGTCCGAATCTGAATCCAGAACGTGAGAGACTTGGACTCTATCTTCTCTTGGGCCAAAAGTGACGTGAGAGAACTTTTTGGACAGCAAATAAACATCTCTTTCTTCCTTATCTTCATATGTGGATTGTACAAATGTCCCATACACCTGCAATTAGACAAAACACAAAAGTGTGTTAAGTATTTTTGTTCTGGATAACATAAATAGATTATTGAATAGTTTGCACTAGAAATCACCTGAAAATATGCATATATGCAATATTTTTGGTCATATCCAAGGTAGTCATGTCCTCATCATCCTAGGCTAGACCGGACTAGAGACGCGAGCCTAGAACACTAATGAGGTCACGGCGTAGCACAACTAGCATCAATGAAGGATACTAAGTAGCTCTTGACAGCAAGATATAAGTGAAGATCACAACGGCAGTGAAGATAATGATGAAAAACAACTGCCAAGCAGGATATACAACAACTCTCTCTCCAACTTTCCTCTTGAAAAGTTTGAGACAATTTTCTGATAAATTCTTTCAAAGAATGCTACTAACTCAATCTTTCCAATGCAAAAAGAATCACTCAATTCCGAGTTGATATGAGGAGTCAAATAATTCTAAAACTGGCCTGAAAAATTGGAACAAGCTGTGTTCATGAACTTCGGAAGGCAAAAAGACCTATTTAGAAGCCGATTTTGAGGTGTCAAATATTGAACTAGCTTCTGCAACTATTTAGATGCGGCTCGTCGCTAGCTTCAATTTGAGTACTCACGGAGCCAAAACGGACTTCGTATGAGGAAGATACACCTGTTTTACTGAACAGTGCGCAAAACAAATTCCAATCCGAATTCAGGTACGAGATTGATTCTAGATAGATCCAATTTTTTTCTTCTCTTTTTTTTTCTAACACTTTTTTTTTCTTCTCTCTCTTTTTCTTTCCTTTTTTTCTCTTTTTTTCTCTATCTTTTTTTTCTCCCTCTTTCCAAGACAAACTAGATAAGATGCAGATTCGATCAGGCGAAGATGTGAGAGACCTCAACTATGATTATGACAATAAACAGTGCGTAGCACATGGTGGAAATTTGTGGATGGGATGGTGGACAGCGGATGGGATAATGATGCAGCGGCTGCGTGACTAATGTGAACAAAACTCGAAACTCTAAAGGAACTAGACACTAAGACCAGCAACTCGACACGGCGATGCAACCGATAATTCAATAATGCAAACAATGAAAAGAAAATTGCAAAGGCTCAGTCTGGCTAGGACAAAGGATGAATAGATCTAACTTTTGTTTTGTGGCTTTTTCTTGGACAATAGGTAAGAAAATAAATCTAATCTAGGAAAAACTGGAAATTCTCACCGAGCAACCTGAAAACTGATACCACTTGATAGAGGCGAGGGTGTCCCGATCTTTCAATGAGATGATAACTATCGATTTGGTGGAGACGACTTTGACGATCCGACTACAAACGTGCACGAGGTTGCGCCTTAGCAATCGCTAAACCAATCTCCTGAGGTTACTGACGATGCCGGAAGCACGGTCAGCCTGACCACGAAGGTCTATTCCTGCAAGCAATCGAAGAACGAGCAAGAATATGATAAAGCAATCTGAATATTGCAAATATATATGAGGTATTGATAATGGTGGGGATCCGGAAGCGGTTTTGGTCTGGTCGTTGGAGACAAACGAAGTACACGAAGTTGCAATGCCTAACTTTTAACTAAATAAATCCCAAGGAAAAGCTACTAGATGGATCTACTTATATAGGAGCAAGGGGTGGCGGCCAAGGAGGTGGGAGGACGTCCCAAGGCAGCCTAAGACTAAATCTAGGTCGTACAAGGCCAATGGGCCCAAGTGGAGGTGATGTAACACCTTTGGACTTGTAGTTTGACTCGGATTCTGCTGCAGCATCAGATTGTTTCGTCCACAACTCAACGCTCCGGACGAATTTGAAGGTGATTCCAATTGGGTTGGAAAGTGCACGAAATCTAGTTTCCAACAAAAAAAGAATCACCCAATTCGGAGTCCGTATGAAAAACTTGTTTGCGTTTTGAGTCAGGTGTGTCTGTGCAGTCCGAATCTGAATCCAGAACGTGAGAGACTTGGACTCTATCTTCTCTTGGGCCAAAAGTGACGTGAGAGAACTTTTTGGACAGCAAATAAACATCTCTTTCTTCCTTATCTTCATATGTGGATTGTACAAATGTCCCATACACCTGCAATTAGACAAAACACAAAAGTGTGTGAAGTATTTTTGTTCTGGATAACATAAATAGATTATTGAATAGTTTGCACTAGAAATCACCTTACAAATATGCATATATGCAATATTTTTGGTCATATCCAAGGTAGTCATGTTCTTATCAGGATGTGTTGATGTAGAGTCCATGGGGATGATGGTGGGATGCTCCGCATCATTAACAATGCAACAAGGGAATATACAATGGAGGGATACCACGATACCAAGATGATATGGAGGTTACCGTCCGGCGATGATGAGTAGCGGTGTTCTTGATGAAGAAACCAAGATGATGGAGTCTCGTCCCTAAGTAGCCGAAACACCTTAGGAAACGGAAAACCCGCGAACTCAAAATCTCACACGTCAAATGTCAAAATGGTGGTAGCGAAAAGCGGTGGTGGAGTGCACTAGGCAATGCGGAGGTGGGATGACGGGCTATATGATAGAGGCAAAGGTGTCCCGTCTTTCGATAAGATGGTGGATTTCGCTTTGGTGGAAGTCGACTTTGACGATCCGACTACGAACGTGCGAGGACGTCGCGCCTTAGCAATCGCTAAACCAACTCCGAGAGGTTATTGACCACGCCGGAGCACGATCAACCTGACCACGAGGGTCTGTTTCCTGCGAGCAAACGAAGAACAAGCAAGAAACTAAGATTGCAATCTGGATATTGCGAATATAAGATGAAAGCTTTATTGATCAAGGTGGGGTTCTGTGACGCCTTTGTCTGGTCGTTGAACACAAACGAAGTACGCGAAGTTGCAGCTATGGCGAACTTTTAATCTAAACAAAACCCAAAGTCTAAACGATGCCCTAAGGGCTGTATATATGGAGGAAGAGGGGGGAATTTCGTGGCCCTTGGTGGAGGGGTCCGAAATCAACCCTATCTCTTGTTTCCCCACACATACGGACTCTAAAAATAGCCTACACTTATGTATTTCGAAATTACATGGGCCTGGCCCAATAATAAGGTGACGCAGCACCTAAAATAGCCTCGGGACGAAATTTATGAAGTGGCATCTTGTATATTTCGTCCAAGGCTTCATGCACCCATTATGGTGGCTTCAAAGTCCTGAAATCATCACTTGTAACTCCGTTCTTGTTCCTCTTGCGCATGCCATCATCTCCATGCTTGTTCTTGCTCCAATGTTCATCCTTCTCCAAGCTAGGCCCTTCATTTGTAAGCAAAACAAATGTATCCAATTTAGGCAGCATCATATTCTCATGAACATTAGAATCATTACCAAGAAACGAAAGTACCTGGTAATTTAGTTGGCGTGCACGAGCTCTAGTAATTGGTCTAGTATGTATAGCAGCAGGGGCTGTGGGTGTAACAATTGTATTGATATCCTCATCACTACGTGATGCACGTTTGTTTGGTAACCTTGGGAAGTGCACCTTTTGCACCGACCGAGTATCTTTTCTTGGCTATGTTGTTACTCCACAGGGAATTGAAGTTGATAAAGCCAAGATTGACGCTATTGAGAGTTGGCCACAGCCCAAAACGGTCACACAAGTGAGGAGTTTTCTTGGCCTCGCTAGATTCTATAGGCGTTTTGTGAGAGATTTCAGCACCATTGCTGCACCTCTCAATGAGCTTACAAAGAAAGATGTGCCATTTCTTTGGGGTACCGCACAGGAAGAAGCCTTCACGGTATTGAAAGATAAGTTGACACATGCTCCTTTACTCCAACTTCCTGATTTTAATAAGACTTTTGAGCTTGAATGTGATGCTAGTGGAATTGGATTAGGAGGTGTGTTATTACAAGATGGCAAACCTGTTGCATATTTTTCTGAAAAATTGAGTGGGCCTAGTCTGAATTATTCTACTTATGATAAAGAATTATATGCTCTTGTTCGGACTTTGGAAACATGGCAACATTATTTATGACCCAAAGAATTTGTTATACATTCTGATCATGAATATTTGAAACATATTAAAAGTCAAGCTAAACTGAATCGTAGACATGCTAAATGGATTGAATTCATTGAGACTTTCCCTTATGTCATTAAACACAAGATGGGAAAAGAAAATGTTATTGCTGATGCATTGTCTCGTCGATATACAATGCTTTCACAACTGGACTTCAAAATATTTGGTTTGGAGACCATCAAAGATCAATATGTGCATGATGCTGATTTTAAAGATGTAATGCAGAATTGTAAAGAAGGAATAGTGTGGAACAAGTTCGTCGTTAACGATGGATTTGTGTTTCGTGCTAACAAGCTATGCATTCCAGCTAGCTCTGTTCGTCTTTTGTTGTTGCAGGAGGCGCATGGAGGTGGATTAATGGGACACTTTGGCGTGAAGAAGACGGAGGACGTACTTGCTACACATTTCTTTTGGCCAAAGATGAGACGGGATGTTGAGCATTTTATTGCTCGCTGCACTACATGTCAAAAAGCTAAGTCACGACTCAATCCTCATGGTTTATATATGCCTTTGCCTGTACCTAGTGTTCCTTGGGAGGATATATCTATGGACTTTGTTTTAGGTTTACCTCGAACAAAGAAGGGGAGGGATAGCATATTTGTTGTCGTGGATAGATTCTCAAAAATTGCACACTTTATACCATGTCATAAAAGCGATGATGCTGTTAATGTTGCTGATTTGTCCTTTCGTGAAATTATTCGCTTGCATGGTGTGCCAAATACTATTGTTTCAGATCGTGATACTAAATTTCTGAGCCACTTTTGGAGATGTTTATGGGCTAAGTTGGGGACTAAACTGCTTTTTAGTACTACTTGTCACCCCCAAACTGATGGACAAACTGAAGTAGTCAATAGAACATTGTCTACTATGCTTAGGGCTGTTTTGAAGAATAATAAGAAAATGTGGGAGGAATGCTTGCCTCATATTGAATTTGCTTATAATCGTTCATTGCATTCTACTACTAAGATGTGCCCTTTTGAAGTTGTGTATGGTTTCCTACCTCGTGCACCTATTGATTTGTTGCCTCTTCCATCTTCGGAGAAGGTTAATTTTGATGCTAAACAACGTGCTGAATTGATTTTAAAAATGCATGAGTTAACTAAGGAAAACATTGCGCGTATGAATGCTAAATATAAACTTGCTGGAGATAAGGGTAGAAAACATGTTGTGTTTGCACCTGGAGATCTTGTTTGGTTACATTTGCGTAAGGATAGATTTCCTGATTTGCGCAAATCAAAGCTAATGCCACGTGCTGATGGTCCCTTTAAGGTGTTAGAGAAAATAAATGATAATGCATATAAACTTGAGCTGCCTGCAGATTTTGGGGTTAGTCCCACTTTTAACATTGCAGATTTGAAGCCTTATTTGGGTGAGGAAGATGACCTTCCGTCGAGGACGACTTCATTTCAAGAAGGGGAGGATGATGAGGACATCAATACAATTGTTACACCCACAGCCCCTGCTGCTATACATACTGGACCAATTACTAGAGCTCGTGCACGCCAACTAAATTACCAGGTACTTTCGTTTCTTGGTAATGATTCTAATGTTCATGAGAATATGATGCTGCCTAAATTGGATACATTTGTTTTGCTTACAAATGAAGGGCCTAGCTTGGAGAAGGATGAACATTGGAGCAAGAACAAGCATGGAGATGATGGCATGCGCAAGGGGAACAAGAACGGAGTTACAAGTGATGATTTCAGGACTTTGAAGCCACCATAATGGGTGCATGAAGCCTTGGACAAAATATATAAGATGCCACTTCATAAATTTTGTCCCGAGGCTATTTTAGGTGCTGCGTCACCTTATTATTGGGCCAGGCCCATGTAATTTCGAAATACATAAGTATAGGCTATTTTTAGAGTCCGTATGTGTGGGGAAACAAGAGATAGGGTTGATTTCGGACCCCTCCACCAAGGGCCACGAAATTCCCCCCTCTTCCTCCATATATACAGCCCTTAGGGCATCGTTTAGACTTTGGGTTTTGTTTAGATTAAAAGTTCGCCATAGCTGCAACTTCGCGTACTTCGTTTGTGTTCAACGACCAGACAAAGGCGTCACAGAACCCCACCTTGATCAATAAAGCTTTCATCTTATATTCGCAATATCCAGATTGCAATCTTAGTTTCTTGCTTGTTCTTCGTTTGCTCGCAGGAAACAGACCTTCGTGGTCAGGTTGATCGTGCTCCGGCGTGGTCAATAACCTCTCGGAGTTGGTTTAGCGATTGCTAAGGCGCGACGTCCTCGCACGTTCGTAGTCGGATCGTCAAAGTCGACTTCCACCAAAGCGAAATCCACCATCTCATCGAAAGACGGGACACCTTTGCCTCTATCAGTTTTCCTTAGTTAACTCATGCATTTTTAAAATCAATTCAGCACGTTGTTTAGCATCAAAATTAACCTTCTCCGAAGATGGAAGAGGCAACAAATCAATAGGTGCACGAGGTAGGAAACCATACACAACTTCAAAAGGGCACATCTTAGTAGTAGAATGCAATGAACGATTATAAGCAAATTCAATATGAGGCAAGCATTCCTCCCACATTTTCTTATTATTCTTCAAAACAGCCCTAAGCATAGTAGACAACGTTCTATTGACTACTTCAGTTTGTCCATCAGTTTGGGGGTGACAAGTAGTACTAAAAAGCAGTTTAGTCCCCAACTTAGCCCATAAACATCTCCAAAAGTGGCTAAGAAATTTAGTATCACGATCTGAAACAATAGTATTTGGCACACCATGCAAGCGAATAGTTTCACGAAAGAACAAATCAGCAACATTAACAGCATCATCGCTTTTATGACATGGTATAAAGTGTGCCATTTTCGAGAATCTATCCACGACAACAAATATGCTATCCCTCCCCTTCTTTGTTCGAGGTAAACCTAAAACAAAGTCCATAGATATATCCTCCCAAGGAACACTAGGTACAGGCAAAGGCATATATAAACCATGAGGATTGAGTCGTGACTTAGCTTTTTGACATGTAGTGCAGCGAGCAATAAAACGCTCAACATCCCGTCTCATCTTTGGCCAAAAGAAATGTGTAGCAAGTACGTCCTCCGTCTTCTTCACGCCAAAGTGTCCCATTAGTCCTCCTCCATGCGCCTCCTGCAACAACAAAAGACGAACGGAGCTAGCTGGAATGCATAGCTTGTTAGCACGAAACACAAATCCATCATTAACAACAAACTTGTTCCACATTCTTCCTTCTTTACAATTCTGCATTACATCTTTAAAATCAGCATCATGCACATATTGATCTTTGATGGTTTCCAAACCAAATATTTTGAAGTCAAGTTGTGAAAGCATAGTATAGCGGCGAGACAATGCATCAGCAATAACATTTTCTTTTCCCTTCTTGTGTTTAATGACATAAGGAAAAGTCTCAACGAATTCAACCCATTTAGCATGTCTACGGTTCAGTTTAGCTTGACTTTTAATATGTTTCAAAGATTCATGATCAGAATGTATAACAAATTCTTTGGGCCATAAATAATGTTGCCATGTTTCTAAAGTCCGAACAAGAGCATATAATTCTTTATCATAAGTAGAATAATTCAGACTAGGCCCACTCAATTTTTCAGAAAAGTATGCAACAGGTTTGCCATCTTGTAATAACACACCGCCTAATCCAATTCCACTAGCATCACATTCAAGCTCAAAAGTCTTATTAAAATCAGGAAGTTGGAGTAAAGGAGCATGTGTCAACTTATCTTTCAATACCGTGAAGGCTTCTTCCTGTGCGGTACCCCAAAGAAAAGGCACATCTTTCTTTGTAAGCTCATTGAGAGGTGCAGCAATGGTGCTAAAATCTCTCACAAAACGCCTATAGAATCCAGCGAGGCCAAGAAAACTCCTCACTTGTGTGACCGTTTTGGGCTGCGGCCAACTCTCAATAGCTTCAATCTTGGCTTTGTCAACTTCAATTCCCTGTGGAGTAACAACATAGCCAAGAAAAGATACTCGGTCGGTGCAAAAGGTGCACTTCCCAAGGTTACCAAACAAACGTGCATCACGTAGAGCAATAAAAACAGCACGTAAATGTTCCAAATGTTCTTCCAAAGATCTGCTATAAATCAGTATATCATCAAAATAGACTACCACAAATCGTCCAATGAAAGCACGTAAAACTTCGTTCATTAGTCTCATGAAAGTACTAGGCGCATTAGTTAACCCAAAAGGCATGACTAACCACTCATATAATCCAAACTTAGTTTTAAATGCTGTTTTCCATTCATTTCCCAATTTCATACGAATTTGATGGTATCCACTACGCAAATCAACTTTGGAGAATATTGTAGAGCCACTCAATTCATCAAGCATATCATCTAGCCTAGGAATAGGATGACGATAACGAATAGTAATATTATTAATGCCTCTACAATCAACACACATACGTGATGTACCATCCTTTTTCGGCACTAGGATAATAGGAACAGCACAAGGACTAAGGGATTCGCGTATATAACCTTTGTCGAGAAGCTCTTGTACTTGACGCATAATCTCCTTCGTCTCCTCTGGATTGGTACGGTATGGTGCACGGTTTGGCAGTGAAGCACCGGGAATTAAGTCAATCTGATGCTCAATCCCTCGAATAGGCGGTAATCCCGGTGGCACGTCTTGTGGAAAGACGTCAGCGAACTCCTGCAAAATGTTAGTGACAGCAGGAGGCAAAGAGGAAGGCACGTCCTCGAATGAAAATAATGCCTCTTTGCACACAAAAGCATAGCAAACAGATTTGCTGAAATCTAGCTCATCAATATCAGATTTGGTGGCAAATAAACATGCACTTTTCAATTTAATTTCAGAAGCAACACTAGATGGTTTATTATTAGGCTTCATTTCTTGCTCAAATTCTTTTGCCACAATCTGATTTTCACTCTTATTCTTCTCCTGTTGTGCTTTATTAGCTTATTAATATCATCTTTCAAAATGGAATCAGGAGTCATAGGAAGCAAAGTAATATTTTTATCCTTATGAACAAGAGTATAGTGATTGTTTCTACCATGGTGTACAGAATTTTTATCAAATTGCCATGGTCTACCAAGTAATAAGGAACATGCTTGCATAGGTACCACATCACAATCAACATAATCAGCATATGTAGAGATACTAAAATGCACACGAACAGTACGTGTTACCTTAACCTTGCCGCTGTTGTTGAACCATTGGATGTAGTAAGGATGTGGATGTGGTCTTGTGGTGAGAGAAAGCTTCTCCACCATCTCCATGCTAGCCAAGTTGTTGCAGCTCCCTCCGTCTATTATGACGCGCACAGAACGTTCCTTCACAACTCCCTTGGTATGGAACAAATTGTGCCTCTGATTTTTCTCAGCTTGTGTGACCTGCACACTCAAAACACGTTGAGCAACTAAACATTCATACCTGTCAGCGTCTTCAGGAGCCATGTATTGTGTCTCATGATCAGAATCATCTCCACCATGTTCTTCACGTGTAATAAGAGCCAATGTCTCCTCATCATAGTCACTAGCGGACTCATATCCACCATCCGCGGTAGCAATCATCACACGCGGAGATTTGCATTCCCTCGCATAATGACCTCCTCCCTTACGACGACGACAAATAATATCACTTGTGTGCCCTGTTGATGCCATGGAAGAAGAAGAACGCTGTGCAGGCCCCGCAGGTGCGCTCTTGGCAGATAATGGTGGTTGTTCCTGTTTTCTTGTATCACGACTGTAGGAGGCACCTGATTGAGGTGCTGGTGCAGTTGAAGTAGAAGATGCACGCGGCGTCCATGAGTAAGGTCGGCCTGCAGAAAAGTTAGTTCGCGCCAATGCTTGTCGATCCTGCACTTCACGTTCAGCTTTACAAGCAAGATGGAATAAACGAGTGATATTAGTATACTCCTTATAGTCTAGAATGGTCTGAATCTCTCTATTTAATCCACCCAGAAAACGTGCAACTATAGCTTCATTCTCCTCAACAATACCACATCGAATCATGCCAGTTTGTAATTCCTGATAATATTCTTCTACAGAATTTTTTCCTTGTCTTAAACGCTGCAATTTTTGAGACTACAGAAGGGTGCACCGCCAGCCCGGACATCCGGCCCCCAGGCCCCGGACATCCGGCCTCTCACGAAGCCCCGGACATCCGGCCCCCAGCCCGGAAATCTGGCGCCTCGATCCAGGAACCACATAAGCTAAATCATCCAGCCCGGACATCCGGCGTCTTGGCCCGGACATCCGGCGCCTCGGGAAGCCCCGGACATCCGGCCCGACGCCCGGACATCCGGCTCCTCCTGTGTGTGCATAGTAAAGGGCCGAAGCCCATGTACCTCTTCGCCCCCCTAGACTATATATACTCCTTCCACTTCCTCTTTTGAGACTTAGCATTGGATTAGCTCATTTTGTGTGAGAGCCTTTGCTCATCCACTTGGATACTTCTCCTCGGAGTTCACGACCTCTTCGGAGAAGATCCCCCAAGCGGATTCAAGACCCCTTCTAGGGAAGAACATCAAGGCCTCCTCTCGGAGAAGAACGGTTCCGTTGTATCCTTTCCATTTGTTGATTGTGGATCATGTGTTACCTTATGTGTGTGATGATCTAGCACTCATGTAATTGATTCTTGTTCGGTTTAGTGATTCTCTCTCGTTTCCCTCGTGTTCCCCTTTGTGATTTCCGCGCGTTTCTCGTGTTCCTCCCGTGGGATCCCTCCAAACGTGAAAGATCGACTAATTAGGGTTCCGCCCTACATCATCTTGGTATCATGAGCCACGTTGATCACGTTTTTGGAGCCCCTACCCCGTGTTTTCTAGCTTGATTTTGTCGTTTTAGTCCTAAATCCGAAAATCCCCACCAAAAATAGCCCCAAATTTTTTTTGTGATTTGTTGGTGTGATGAAATTTTGTTGGATTTGGTCCATGGATTTGTGTTGCTGCGTGTGGATCTAGCTTTCCCCACCCTCCCCACCCTTTTCCATCCACCAATTCGTCCGAATTTTGCCCCGGAGTTGCCTTTTTCCCCGTGGAGTTCATCGTGTTCGGTCCCGATCCAGAGCCCGGACATCCGGCCCGTGTCCCCAGAAATCCGGCGCCCCGGATATCCGGCTCCTGGCCCGGACATCCGGCCCCTGGGAGACAGCAACTCCACCCCTGCGCCCATTCCACCATACCCTCGCCAAATTTTGCCACCGTGCCCACGCCTTCTTCCGCATACCCACAACACTTTCCACAACCACCACCACCGCTCACCGCTACCTCCTATGTCGATTTTGATACGTTTTGGTCTCTCAAATTTGAGTTGTGGTTCCCGTGTCCTATTGTGTTTCGGCTATATAGGTACGGTTCGATGCCATCATCACCACCGCTCAACTCCATCGACTACTCAACATTGCCAAGGACGATAACTTCGACGACATCTTTGTCCTAACTTGCAATTGCATTGATAACCCACATTGCCTCATTTTGCGTAGCTTACCCATCGAGACTATGATGTAGAGTGGAACCCTATAGCGTCGATCTTTCACGTTTGGAGTGGATCCTACGGGGGGAATCACGAAGAACACGCGGAAGCACAAGGGAAAACACGGGGAAAACGAGAGAGAATCACTCAACCAACAAGGAATCGATCACACAAGTGCTAGATCACCACACACATAAGGTAACACATGGTTCACAATCAACAAAGGGAAAGGATACAACGGAACCGTTCTTCCCCAAGAGGAGGCCTTGATGTTCTTCCCTAAAGAGGGGTCTTGAATCCGCTTGGGGATCTTCTCCGGAGAGGTCGTGATCTCCGAGGAGAAGTATCCAAGTGGATGAGCAAAGGCTCTCACACAAAATGAGCTAATCCAATGCTGACTCTAACTAGGAGGAGGTGGGGGAGTATATATAGTGCTAGCCCACGAAGGGGTAAGTGAGAGGGGGATACATGGGCCCTTGGCCCTTTCTCTGCGCACAGGCAGGTGCTGGATGTCCGGGCTGGGGCCGGATGTCCGGGGCTTCGTGACGGGCCGGATGTCCGGGCAGGGTGGCCGGATGTCCGGGCTGGCCTGGGTGCCCTGCGGTTGCTCTCTGGACAGGCGGGGTCCGGATGTCCGGGCTGGGGGCCGGATGTCCGGCGGCTCGGGAAGAGCCGGATGTCCGGGCCTCTGGCCGGATGTCCGGGCTGACGATGTTCAGCTTCGGGAGCGTTCTGTCATGGACGCCGGATTTCCGGGCTGTGGCCGGATGTCCGGGCTTGCGTGAAGGGCCGGATGTCCGGGCTGGGGCCGGATGTCCGGGGCCTGTAGCAGCTGCCTCTTCTTCCTTCTCCTCTTCCATGCTTGGCCTTTGTCCTTTGATTCTCCATGGTCATCTCGGTTGTACCTGAGTATAGGCAAGGTCCGCGCTTGAAGTAGCATCCATGTCTTACATGCGGAAAGGGAAGATTCGGAAAGGAGCGAATTCACCTTAGGTCCAATGGCGTAGGCTCGAGTGTACATGGGGATGATCGTCGGATGCTCCACATCATATCCCCCCCCTTGGGAAAGATCCGACCTCGGATCGTGATCCTCATCACCATGGAAACGGTTGTCGTGGACGGACTTGTAGTTGGACGAAGTTGAAGGCATGGCACAATCCAAGTACTCCAATGTGTCTCCTGATTGGTATACATGCAAAAGGAACAAACACAAAGTACACTTGGAAATACAATGGTTAGTGCACACAAAGTGTCCATCATGGAAGAATGAGTCCGTGCAGCAAGATAGTGCATGGCAAGACACATGATGCTTATCAAGATGATCTAGAAAGATATGCCAAGCATTCATGGGGTAATTAGCATGGTGCACAAAGCGATAAATTCTACCATTGTGCAAAATGATATCATAATGGGATGGTGCATCAAAAGCATGAACATGGCAATGGGTGCTCAATATGTATATGTTATCATGCAATTGATGTTGGACAATATGATCATGATGTATGAATATGCCATCAAGGAAGATCACAACAAATTTGCTAAGGAAGTGAACAAGCTCATATATCATGGATGTCATGGAAATAGATGCAACAAGGCAAGCATAATGTGAGTCAATCCATGCATAGGGTGCAAACTTGTGGTGAGTATGGTATGTCCATCGAGCATGACATGTATGAGCACAATCAACAAATATGGAGGTGTTGGTGTACCAATGCTCGATGTCGTGGCATGAGTGGAAATC
>NW_025228154.1:18125-18811 GCF_018294505.1 Triticum aestivum | reverse complement strand
TAGTCCTTGCGCGAAGGGAACGGTGGTAAGGATAGTCGACGGGATCCCAAGTCATCGTTGCTCTCAAGAGCTCTTTTCGTCAACTCTTGGGATTGAGAGGTTGACGAGTATACATGAGTACCTACAGAAAACAAAGGCAAAGGAAAAATTGTGTGTGCATGGTATATGTACACATCATCCATCATGATGTGCACGTGCGTGTGTTTGTTAGCACAAAATATCCAACGCTCAAATAAATGAGATGCGTGATATAGAAACATGTCATCCATCATGAGAGGTTTGTTATTATGTATATCATAATGGAGACTCAAATTGTGTAATGCATCATGAGAAATATCTAGAGCATTGTTATTCATGGAATGCATATGGTGCACGCAATTATGTGAATCATGCAAAGTATGGTATGCATCAAAATCTCCTAATATGTTTGAGGAAACTATGGGGGTCTCCTCATGAGCATGAGTAGAAACATCACGTGGAGAATATTGAGAACATCCAAAACAATGCATATTTGGAACAATGTGATCATGGCGTGACATATTGGATGAATTGCGCAAATCATGTAAAGGAAGCATGGCAATATCATCACATGAAAAACAAAAGCCAATGACCATTATATCGTCATCTATGCCATAAGTGCAAATAGGATTTATTTTAATGGGGCTTGCATAGTTACTATGTTGAGA